>NC_054740.1:8506639-8569139 GCF_018143015.1 Lytechinus variegatus | reverse complement strand
CATATCCACCTTTTATGAAACGGGGCCCTCATGTTCTCGTTTGAAAAAGAACAACAAACAAACATGCCTCAACTCACCACCGTTCGATGAATTGTCCAGTGTAAAATTAATACTACTGTCTGTGACGATTTCAGGAACCAATGATGGACGTACTGAAAAGAGTGCAAAAATATTGACTCTTTATATCTAAATATTCTCTAATTACGATCAAGATCAAACGTTAAGATTTTAGCTTTTAAGACTCCTTATCTAGAGTTGCTAGCTGCCTGAAAACAAATTTACGTGCATGACGGGATTGCGACCTGAAACTTGATGATTACTTCAATTAATTGATAATTAATCTTATAAGTAGGATCGGTCGTATATATACAATGTATTAATGAAATATAGTTGATGTTGAGAGCAACCGCGTAGCCAGGATTTCATTTTGGAGGGGGCGGTAAATGCACGCGAAGCGTGCCAACACTGCGCTCCCTAGGGGGTGGGTGCAGGGAGGGGGAGTTTCCACCTCCCGCGCGAAGCTTTCGAGGTTTCATACATTAAAATGAAAAGGAGCCGTCTCTCTTGTCTCTAGTATATCAGCTCCGATTCAGTTGTCAATATTGTGATTTTGAACTTTGTTTTAAAATTGATTGTGAACGCACAAAAAAGGAATACAATGGAGGAAATTAAAATAATAATAACCCCGCGCGAAGCGTGGAAGCTAGAGCGTTTTGTCAATTTTTTGCCATGAAAAGGATACCGAGAAAAGGGTGTTCTCACAGACATATTGAATACTTCCCTGGGAAAGATCAGATTTTATTACAAACAATTTAGCGACAGTGCAACTTTAACTCGCAAAACAGAGGAGAAGAAGTGTATATGCCGGGCGGAAGATATTCCTCCCCGCGCAGAGCAATATAATTCTGGAATTTCAAAGGGCGGACGTTTCATCAAATACAGATATCTCCAACACCCCCATCCGCTCTAATTCAATTGATTTTCTAGGATTATTGAACTTCATTACAAGGAAAATGGTGCGCAAAATATTGAAATTTCTGTGATAAAAAAGGGATGCGTTATTTCTTTGACTTATCATGAAGCGCTTCATTTTGAATCATAACTTACGTGTCTTTCAAAATTTCAAACTGAGGGCGCAAAACAGGACAGGAGATGAACGTGCAGGGAAATGACATGAAGTTCAATAGAATTTGATAAAAATATATTGTACTTTTTTATTTGATAGGACAAAAATTTTATTCCTTCCTCTTTTTAAATTGGGAACCTGTTTGCCCCAAAATTATGGTTGTTTAGTAATGAGCTGAAGAAGCGAAGAAGTTGACTCTATGGAGGTGACGGCAGAAATTGATAAAAAGACTACCCGCCCAGAGCCGACCCGACCGGAAGTTGCGCGATCAATAATAAAAAAAAGATTACTTCATATACTTAGGCCTAACCTTACTCTAGTTCCATGCCGCAATGCATACATTTGAACTATAACTGGCAAGAAACACATATAGCTGAGATGGAAAAACAGGGCTTAGAGAAAGATTGGGGAAAACAATTAATGGAGATCTTCAATATTGTCATTTAACCGCGCGCAGCGCGGAAGCAAAATTTATATATAAATTTAGAGCAAGAGTGAAGGAGTTTCACTTTTAAGAAAAAAAGGAAAGAAAAGAAGGAAAAAAAGCTACCTTTCTTCCCTTTCCTCCCTTCCCTTTTCCTTTTCTTCTCTGTTTTTCCCTTCTTTTTTTTTCTTTTTGGGGACTTTTTTTTTTTTTTTTTTTTTTTGGGGGGGGGGGGCGACCGCCCCCACCGCCCCCTGGCTACGCGCCTGGTTGAGAGTTATTGCACACACGTCGTGTACGTAGATGTATCATGAGACATGGCATAGGCGGGGACTTCAATTTCAGAGGGGTAATACAATTTTCGGTATGCATTTCTGAAGTATACCATCCTATGCGAATCTGCCAATTAAACATTTTTTCTTAGTTTATTGATAAGTCCTCTAGAGGGATTGATATACGATATGAATGAAAATACCCCAAACAAAACACCTGATAACAAAATAACGAATCCCATAAATGATAATAATATTATGCAATGATTCGGGGGGGGGGGCTCTTTGAAGAAATGAGATTCTCCTAGACAGCAAGATCTTACTGGTTTAACTTCTAGGCACCAAAACATTTGCCAATAATTGTGGCAATAGATTAATATTGGTTATTACCTGCATACACTCCAACTGACTTGAAACCTCCACAGAATGTATGCGCTGCTGCTAAACAAGGCAATCCACACTCGTTGTCAAAGAGTCGCTTCAGACCGGGTAGACACTGTAGTCCACTGGAGCAGGAGCATTTGGATCGGTTGTACAGAACTGCCAGTAAGAAGCCACTGTTCCCGCAAGACAACGAACACGAATCGGGCGATGTTCTTCCGTCATCGACATCGTAATCGAAATGAACGCATCCTGGCGGGAAGCAACCAACGTAATCGCCATCTGCAAGTGTTGAAGAAAAATGTGAAAAGAGTAAATCTATAGGGAAAGGCTCAATGGGATGTAACTCTTTGATAATTGAAAGATAAAAGATAAAACTATGACATTTCGAATTTTTGAGTAAATAATTATTGTTGTTTACCACGTTCGAAAAAAAAGAGGATCCCCAAAAAATTCCATATACAGTCCAAGACTTTATTGATGTGGGGGAGGGGGGGGGGGGGTATGGAAGTGAGCCTATGCAAAATAGACTTTCAGATAGTTTTTATTGAAGTTGTGAAGTATATAAATGGGAATACACATTTACATGTAATGAAGACAAATGTTATAATGATATAGTGTATGAATGATATATTGCCTATATGCTTGGTAAACAAACCTGCCCAACCAATGACGTTAGCGATGATATACTATCGGTTACTCATACAAAAAACCCCCGGCATGCATGGGTAATTAAAAGACATGGTAAGCTGGTTAAAATAATCAACGATTAACGAAATTGGGAATAAGTTAATGCGAAACATGACATTCGTGTATGCGTACGATCTGAGTTTATAATAATTTCATAATAACATAATTTTTATGCAAATATGTTCATACTTATCCAGTTTAAAATCATGAACTGACCGCACTTTCAATAATGTATTACCGCTGGTATACCATGTCTGCTATCATGCAGTATAACGAAAATTCAGATACAACATTTAAATGACTACAAAGAAATGCTTACATTTTGAATATCTCTCGCAACTTGCGGACTGGGCCGATGAAATAAACAAAAGTAAGTTGATAGCCAGACCACGCCCAAATATTGTCAACATCTTCGTAAGCTAACCTTGATCTTCTTTAGACTAAGTAAATATTTCCCTTAAAATCACTCTTTGAGAGTGGAATGGCCGACGCAGGTCGATGGACTAATGAAACATCCCCTTCGAGTCAATAGGCGCTATACTTAAGGATATGAAACTAAACTATACTTCAACTTAGTAGAAGAGAAATTTTACAGGTCTCCTAACCACTGTAATTTCTAGGGTGTATGTAGTAGGGATCAGGTGGGGCGGGGATTACAGGATCCATGATTTCATCAAGGGGGGGGTGGTGAACTTTTTCAAATTTGTTTGGGTAACTTTTTTAACACCCCCAAAAAGGATCTCATTGATAAAAATTGAAGGATTACACCTATCTATATATTTTTGAACTGTCTTCATTCTATTCATTCAATGCAGATATGAAGTATCATTTTTTTTCGAGTAACATAATACCGTTTTAATATTTACAAGATTAATAATTGACTTGATAAAAAACTGATATGCATAAAGTGAGTAAACTGAACATCGTTTACAAAAATATTTCTACTTTAAATCAAATACATTTGATTTGTGGAGCCGATATATATTTCGTGCTATGTTATAGTGGATGAATAAATTAAATTGAGTATATTGATAATGTGATGGTTTTGATATTTGGGATCGGGGCAGAAATGTCGAGTTCGATGTTCTCTGTGACAAATCGAACCGTCATTTCAGTCACGTTCTTCGCTAATTAAAATTCTCAATGCATGTCTGTTTTTCCGCTCACTCCTGTGTATTTCCGCACACTTCCATAATGATATACCGTGACATAACTGTCGTCCCTCCAAAACTAGACAATGAATAAATACAAATAAAAATGTTTTAACAAATCACAAATGTGTCACTAACATTATATTCATATTATTTCACAGAAATCGATATTAAATGAGTTTATTTTTGCCTTAAAAATTATAATGCCAAAAAGTTCCCAATTTGAATTAAATGTGATATTCTTTTATTTACAATTGCTGGTTATATACATTTTACTGTCCATTATTATTTTTATTCTATATTTATCTTTTCATTTCCTAAGTGAAACTGAAAGCTTTACGTATAAAAAATCCATTAATTATACATGTAATGCGGGAATCAAACATGATTTAGAAAGGATGCTTTTGATATTAAATAATAATGTAACTTTATCTCTGCCATTTCAAACTGGAGAGAGGGAATCGTAATTCATAGTGTTGAAATACTCTGCCATGTCTGTTAAAGTTCTGTGCATAATTCAAACAATCTTGATTTGTTAGATATATCAGACACTATCATAGTCATGTGCTCTATTGGAGGCCTACTTTTATACGTTTATCTTAAAGGACAAGTCTACCCCAACAAAAACTTTATTTGAATAAAAAGAGAAAAATTCAACAAGCATTACACTGAAAATTTTATCAAAATCAGATGTAAAATAAGAAAGTTATGGCTTTTTAAAGTTTCGCTTATTTTCAACAAAATAGTTATATGAACGAGCCAGTTACATCCAAATGAGAGAGTTGATGACATCACTCACTCACTCACTATTTCTTTTGTATTTTATTATATGAAATATGGAATATTTCTATTTTCTCGTCATTGTCATGTGAAATGAAATTTCATTCCTCCCTGAACACGTGGAATTCCATATTTTAACCTTTTTGTGCTTCAGGCAAGGATGTCCTAAATCGTCAAATTTGTAAAAATTGAAATATTGTATAATTCAAACAATAAAAAACAATAGAAATAATGAGTGAGTGATATCATCGACTCTCTCATTTGGATGTGACTGGCTTGTTCATATAACTATTTTGTTAAAAATAAGCGAAACTTTGAAATGTCATAAATTTTTTTATTTTACATCCGATTTTGATGAAATTTTCAGCATTGTGCTTGTCTGATTTTTCTCTATTGATTCAAATCAACATTTTTCTGAGGTGGATTTGACCTTTAATTCTGACGTTTGCATTTTGATGGTTTTATGCTTAGCTATAGTACATTGTAACGTTTGGGGGTGTTTGTGTGTGTGCGCGCGAGTGAGAAAAAAGAGGGGGAAGTTTGAGAGGAGGAAAAAAGAACAAGAAGAGAGGGGGAGGGAGCAGGGGGGGGGGGGGTGGCTGCGAAGTGGACATGTAAAAACAATACTTTCATTAAATTCAAACATACAACGTCATAAAAAGAATAAACATTAACATATAAAATCTTTTTACAAATAGATTTCATGCATTCATTGTAGGGAATTATATAGACAATAATAAGAAACCACAACGTCTCTAAATTCTGACATAATTTGGAAAGCTGTTCATTACGCTCATGTAGCTTACATTTAAGTCGTTGGCAGGATTAATATATTTGGATCATGATTACAAAAGAGAACTAGGAATTCCTTTAATTCCTATCTCGTCCGTCAGTGACATGTTTTCGAATTTGCATGTGAATTTGAAACCATGGCAATAAAACATACAAATTTTCCAGAAGTAATATTGATACCGTCCTCGATTAACCTGTCATTATGTCAAATGAAAATTATTTGAATGCCTCTGAAGTCGACTTTTTTTCCCAGATGAACAAACATATCGGTAAGCCTACACCGTAGAGACATCATGTAAATGGAATAAAGCTCTATGACCGAAAACGAGGTATTACTTTTTAAAAGGAATTAGACGCAACATGCTTTTTAAAACCTACATTCATCATAAAGCGGTTACACCACAATATTTGGTAGATCATGCAGACTGATAATATATTTAATGTCAAAGATATGCTAAATTTGATCGAGGTGAAATATCCGGCTAAGCAATTATTTTAGGACTACACAAATCAGTCAATATGCACCACAGTAAAACAGAAATTGCCCCATCTTTGGTCAGACATTGGAGAATGATTGTCGCATTGAGCGTGATGGAAAAAGAACGAAATATATAATATCATGCTATATACAGTCAGACTCTTTTTATATACCGTTGGTTGGCTTTGAATCGGTTTAGTTTGTAAGAATGAAGCATGATGATGATAATGATAATAATATTAATAATGATAATAATAATAATAATAACAACAACAACAACAACAACAATAATAATTAAAATGTGTTGTTTCATACAGTGCACACATCATCCGAAGGCGCACATGGTATACCAGGCCAGCCCAGCAACCATTTCCTTGTATTCATAAATAAGAAATGATGACGATAAAAATACTAAATAAAAAACAAGAAAAATAGACAATAAAAACAAGAAGAAATAAGAATAGGAGGTTAAGATGATTAGTGAGGAGAAAGTAAAGTAAGAGGAGGCTGAAAAAAGATGAAGAATAAGAAGGTGACAAAAATGAAGAAAATTATACCAAAAAAAACCCCTACTTTGACATAATAATGGAGCAAGAGGATGAAAAGTAGAATGGAGAAGAAACCCACTCCACCACGGGAAGGGAGTCGGGTGAATACTTATATTCAAATGTGAGTAAATTCCAAGGACATTGTGCTGCATTGAAAACTGAATTTCACATTTTTTCACAAGGTCTCAATTTCAATATAGTTGGGTACAAAATACATTTACAATAATTGAAACTATTCGCATATCAATGTCTCTAATCATTAATAAAAAGGAAAAAAATAATATAATTATTCATGGTAATCCTAAAAAAACGAGTCAAATGTTTTAAGTAAGAATTACATTTTCAAATTATTTGGGAGGGCATTGTTACCAAATCTGTTTTAACGGTTTTGCAATTGGCTGATTGTGGTGTTTGCGTCAGATCGTCCACATAATATTTTACAGGTATCGTTTATCATTACAACAAACAGAAATTAAGTATGTATAAAACAAATTAATGCAAACAGTCTGTAAATAATGACAGGTACATCAGTATTAGTCTAAAACACTGATTTTTATTCTTTACCACTGAGCCACCATGTTCGGTTGAGATTACCGAATATATTCGCTTTAACACGATACACCATCTGTATTTAGCATCAACCATAGTCCATACCTATTAATTTACAGAATGTAGCATTTTTAACACAGAGCCTTCTAAAACGTGCTCATGAAAAATGAAAAAATAAACAGTTTTCTTCTTTTTACCACATCGACATCCGTACGGCCATATTTCAATAAAAAGGAAAGGAAATTAGTAATGTATTGCTTCCAAAAATGAAATAAATGACCATGCAATATTTTTGCATTACCGAAATTTGCACAACATTATTGCTATTGGTATATTTGCAGGAATAGAGCACAGTTAAATATTCCAATCTCCCCCTGGAGATCTAAGAATCCATTTATTAAAGCTCGAGGATAGTTTTGGTGAAGGATCATAAAATCCAGTTGTATGGGTCGTGGCTATTGAATAACAAGAACTGATCATAATGCAATATGAGAGTGGCAAAATTTCTACTTGAAAATGTCTAAATTTTAAATAAACTCAGAAAATGAAGTCATTATCCTCGGCTGAATTTCACCGACATCTTACTCAATCTACCTATTCGCAATGTTCAAAAAGGTCACTTTTCACAGCGCCCACTTTCGTCCATGACTGAGCATTTGTTTTTCACGTGACCGATATCTACTTTACTGGAAAACAAAATTCTTCCGCGCATCGTCTGCTATCGCTAAGCTACACAGAGTGCATGCAATGCTTTAGTATCCAAATTTCACCGCGAGTGAGCACGGGAGCATGCCCGGAGAAACGCCGAGTAGCCACTGTCGTAAAGTCGGTTTGTATTGAGCCAGAGGAATTGGAGGGATATCTGTTGTAGATTTACCTTCGCTATGCTAATGCCATCACTCAGACTTACATATATATATATGTATTTATATACATATATATAGTGTACTTTGATATCCATAAAATGAGGTTCCTGAGAATATTTTGTAGAGATTATAAGATGACTACAATTTCTGCAATGGTTGGTCGAACAACCAAAACACAGGACACCGGATGCGATGCACAAATCGCAGCATTGTCTGACGATGTGTACGGCGGGCCGGCCGCTGACATTCACATCACACTCATTCACGCGAACACTTCTGACCGCATGTAATACGTGCTGCTGAAATCTGCATTCTCTTTCTTATCACATGTGACACACAGCCGCCTCTCGACCAAATTACTTTTTCTAGACTCTGTAAGCAGCTCTGCCATCACACATTTTTCTTCAAAGAACAATTTACATGACCGGCGTCGTCATGTGATTGCAATCTCAATAAAATTCAACAAATTTCTCCTTTCTATTGTCTTATTGCTGACAGTTCCCCGGGCAGTCCCCCCCCCCTAAATTTGAGATGGGGGAGGGGACGGTGCTCCCTAAAATTTTTGTTGATAACCTTTTTTTGCTTGTCAATTTTCTTTCATGCGTCCCTCCTAAATTCACGTGGACCCCCCTGAAACGTTTTGTGTCCCCCTAAAATTTAGGTTGATGAACTTTTTTTTTTGCTTGTCAAAAATTTTTGGTGATCCACTCCTAAAACTTAGGTTGACAACCATTTTTTTTTTTTGGGGGGGGGGGCTGTCAAATTTTTTACCTGTGCCCATCCCAAAATTTCAGCTGGACCTCCCCTAAATTGTTTGGCTTCCGCCGCCAAGGTGTATTTCCATCTAAATATGTAAAGCATTTTCAAGAAACAACATTTCAACTAAAGTAAAGAAAAAATGCACATTTTCGAAATGGCAATTATTGGGTCCTTGATCCGTAAACAACAAGAGACATCCTTTTTTTATCATTATCTTATAAAGTGCTTTGCAGATTTTCGCCTGTATCTTTTGCTGACAAATCTATATGATCTTGGCCCAGGGCCGGCGCTAAGACTCAAACGTAATATTTTCACCTGCAGCCTACCCCCCCCCCCCCCCCGACCAGCAAATCGATACTTTTCTTTTGGGAGGTGGGTGCAAAGTTCCAATGCATATCTAACTGTATCACAATCCTGATCGTAAAGAATTCCATTACGAAAATATGTAAAGGTCACGATGGAGAAATAAGCTTTATGTATTACATATATACTGTACATCTCTTCTATTTTAGCATCTGACGTGGCGTACCTAGGATTTTCCAAGGAGGGGGGGGGGGGGGGGCAATTTGACAAGTAAAAAATAAAAAAAAACGTCTTCAACTAAAATTAAAGGATTTCGTACAAGAAGAAAATTTGACAAGCAAAAAAAAAGAAAGAAAAAAGGTCTTCAATTTCAAAGGCACGGGCCACATGTGGCTCATCACGGATCAGTTGTGACTCGTCGGGGGGGACATGGGTTGTGACTCGTCAGGGGTTGGGTAGTCTGTCCCTCTGTAGGTACGCTAATTAATGTCTGCTAATGTCTCCAAGGTCTCCCCCCCCCAAAGAAAATTAATAATAAGATTACACTCGAAATTACCAGGAACTGATCGCTTCTCATCACCGACATGCTGTATAAATAGCACTGACCAAGTTCCCCCATCTATCTCTTACCCGTTTTTTTTCTCTTTTTTTTGGGGGGGGGGGGACAGAATCATATGCCATTGTGATACTAAATCAGGTGCACATTACGTTCGGCATGGCTGGGGGGGGGCGATATAAAACAAGTCGGGAGTCAGTTGATTTTGATCGCGCTTCTTGTGCTAAATAGCCATATAAAATGACCTGAACATGGACATGGAAATTTATTTGACGACCGTTTATACAAGCTATAGGAATTCACGAAGAGCTAGCGTATAGCTGCTAGCACGAAGCGCGAGCTGATATTGTTTGTATTCCCCGGTTGTATTCAAACCTGACAATAGTACATTGGAGGAGGCCTACATGCAAGCTTGGTTTGCAAAAATGCCGTAGAATCTGTATAATTAACAATTATAATAAGTAAACAATGCGAGAGCGAAGCGCGAGCTGTGTTTTTTCAAATAACTATTTATATTGACCCCCAAATCGAACGTTTGACATGTAGGTTTGTGATGAAAAGGATATAAAATCCAAGTACAAGTGCGAGCTCTAAGCGCGAGCTTGTTTGTTTTTTTCAGACTGGGGTGGCGAAATTACCGGGAGAGTGGAGCACTTGCCACCCTTTCCACTAAAAAAATATATATTTTTTCAAATTGAAATGTGCCTTACAAAATTAATGCCCCGTTTGAAGTAAAACAAAATACATTTTAGGCTAGAAAATGACAAATTCTTGGCCGGCGCTTCGCGCTCGCACCGATTTTTGTTCGTGCAAGAATCATCCTGTTCATGGTTACATTTCGTGATAATTATTGATATTCCGATGTGAAACTGGATAATTTAAGTGCAGGCTATCGCGCTTTTATAAGATTTAGACCTAGAATTTGAACATTCTGAATATACATTTGTTTAATGGAACATTATGGAATACAAGTATACAATATGAACTTGGCAAATCAAAGAATGTGACCACGCAGCGTTAGCTTAAAATGCTGATATGTATAGACCATAAAATTGATATTTTACAGAGCACTTAAATTTGTAAATGATAAAAAATGAAAGCTCGTTGTCCGAGCTAAAATATGTTTTGTATATTGACTTCAAAAGTTGCTCCATATCAGCCTATTGAGCAGGATATTAATCTATTCGAACAGGCAATTCTTGCGCCAAGCGCAAGCAAAACTTTTATATGGTAACATGAAAGATTTGCAAGTCTCCTCACATTATTACATTCACTCGTCTTCCTCCTCTTATTTTCCTCTTCTGTCTTTCTTCTTTTCCCTTTTTGTTTTTCTTTCTCCTTTTTTTTGCTCTGTCAATTTTTTTCAGGGGGGGCACGTGCCCCCCAGGCCCCCTCCCCGTAGCTACACCACTTCGGGTCAGCGGTCACTTCGCCCCTGGATTCGCCAATGCCCAATTCTGAATTATCCTGCATGTCTTCATTACAGAACATTTTCAGTTTATTTAATCCCATTCAATATCAAATCTATTAATAATTGTCAATATACATGAACCTCTATGAAGGGGCTAGTTTTAGCGGCTTGTATTTCCGCTCAGAGTTTTAGAAAGATGCAAATTGGTCGCATCCCCTGCCATTATTTTTGACAGCGTAGGAGAACTCCTTTTCTTATCAATCATGGCAATGATTCTGGTGAATTAAGTTACCAAAGAACGATCGGTCAGAATAATTTATGTAATTAATGTTCAGTGATATCGAAGTTGAATGGCCATTTTCAAATTAATGAGCTTGCCTACCAGTTAGGCAAGCTCGTTAATTTAAAATGGCCATTCGTATAGGTTTTTTAGCTTATAGAATAGGAAGGAGAAAACAATATCATTTTGGATATTGAAACAAGGGGTAGAAATAAGTTTTTTACAAAAGAGGGGATGCAGGTGGCAATTTTCGTAGATTTAGCTATATCGTGCGGGACTCTCTGGAGAAGCATGTATACTCAAGAAACTAGCCTTGGTAAAAAAAAAACCGGGAATAGATAGATAAATAAACAAATAAATAAATGAATGAATGAAAAAAATAAATGTAAGCCTATGTCTTCTATGAGCAACTGTAAAAATATACGGGGTGCGTCTCTGCCTGGATCCGCCAAAGATGATATGCCATGAGTGTCGATCGGTGGGGGGTTGGAGATGGGGAAATATACCCCAAAAGAATTCAGGTGGAGATGGCTTGTAAAATCGCACCCCCCCCCCATTATTTTGAGGGCATCGAAAAAACAGTATATCTCCAGAAAAAAAATCGATCTTATAAAAATACATGAAATCAATAAAAAAAATGTTAACACAGAAATACACAAAAGAAAGAAAAACAAAATTTGTTTTCCAATTCAGTTATTCTTTTTTTCTGAAGTTGACAAGTCTGTTTTGAAATAGTTACACATTTATCTGTAATGATAAGTGAACTTGCCGATATCTTCGGGTAATTTCATGAGCCATGAATAAATGCAAATGTTTAGGCCCTCTCTCCATTCGATGGTGCAAAAGTAAAATTGTATTAACAACAAAAGCATTTTATATATGTTATCTGAATTCATAGGCGAATCTATAGGGGGCGAGGGGAACGATTCCCCCGCTCCTATTTGCGGAGCAAAAGAAGAAAACGGGGAAAAGTTAAAGAGAGGAGAAAAGAAAAGGAAAATAAAAGAAGGAAGATGAGTGAATAGATAAGACGATGGGAAGACTTAACAAAAATAAATCTTTTATGCCTCTATTTTCGATCGCGCGAAGCGCTCGTATTGCTTGTTCGATGACCCATATCTTGCTCAATAGGATGATATAGAACTAAAAATATCAAGTACTGAAGTCAATAAACAGAACATATCTCAGCTCGGACATCGAGCTTGAGCTTTCAATATTGCTATATAGTGCTTGAAATAGTGCTTAAATTACCCCTTGTTCAGACCGGAAGAAGAACAAATATTTTCAGCTCACGTTTCGCACTAATTTATTGAGATCGGTTAAATATTAAAATTTTTCTGCCCGCGGTTCGCGCTGGCATTATATATGTAGGAAGGAACCAAATTGCCCAGATTTCATGACTTAGAAAGCATGAATTGAGAGTTCTATTTTTAAGTCAGAATTTCATCTTTTTCCGCTGCTCGCGCTTCGCGCTCGCATTTATCGTTTAGCTTTATATCCTGTCCTTTTCATGATTACAACAAGTTGTTAGAATTCCATTGTGCCAAAACGTCAACAAATTTCAGATGTATACCTATCCTGTTCATGATGAAAAAAATCAAACGCTCAGTGCTCTTTCTCACTTCATAAAAGATGACGTATGGAATATATAGGCGAGTATAAAGTCAGAGATCTTGTCATTATGAGCTACGTTTCGTTGACAAACCAAAATTACACTTTTATGTCGGTAATTTATTTTATTTTTCCTCGCTCTTTGCTTGGTCCGTATAAGAGGTTGAGGAGTAGCGATTTTGTAAGTCGTGTAGTTGAACAAAGTAATATTAAAAAAGAAAGTGTTTTTATAATGACCTATATAGTAAAAAGTATTATTTTAACATTATTTAAAATTTTGTTGCAATTTATCGATTGCAACACAACTTTTTGCTATTCTCTCATGAAAGCAGTCAGAGGACAATTCTGATATATTTCTCCCTTTTATAATGAGAGGTTGAAATTGCTTTTTATTATGTGAATGGATTGTTTGTAAAAAACAACAACGAATTTATACTGCAATGAAGTCTTGAAGTCATCCTTGTTGACAACGCGATCCAGTTATTCCCTTTCCTTCAGTTCTTTCTTTCTTTATCTATTTATCTATTAATCTCTATTTTCTTTCATTGCATTCTTTCCTTTCTATCTCAATTTCCCCTCGTGCAGTTGTGACTTGAATGGGGCGGTCTTCCCTGCTTTGTACAAGGCCCATTCCGTTTTTTTTTTTCAATTTACTCGCTCGCGGATTCGCCGCGGCTGCGTGTGCTGGTCTATTTTCAGTTGGTATAATGCCAATTCGTCTAATTATGAACTGGTCTACTGGGGTCTACCATCATCAGTTCGTCCACTCACTGTTTTGTCTAATAACCAGTCAGTTCAAATACCCATCTAAAGTCCATATACCCCCGTATTTAGTCTAATAATTGGACTAAAGTGTGAATTGGTAGAAATGAATAAAAATAAAATGGGTATTAGACCAACTGGGTATAAATGAAAATAAAATGGGTATGAGGATAGACCAAATTGTTTATGAGACGATTTGGTCACTGTGATAGATGAAAAGACGATCGAAGTGGATTTGGCAACACGAATTGGCACTTTACCGCTGTGCTTTACGGTGGGTACAAAAACAATGATTAAAAGAGGCGAGCGTGATCCCCCCCGAAAAAAGCCCCGCACAAATTAATGAAATAAGAGGAAAACCCAAAACATGAGGCCTATATTCGGGTCGCTCTTTGTAGAGAATGTAAATTCCTAAACATCATCCCTCATATTTGGAGATCATGCATATAAAAGATAACACTTTTGCGATCCAAAATAAAGTCGTGTCATTTTTCTATCGCCAGTTATGAAACATGTCTATGTCTAATAATTGCATATCGTCATACATGTACATCGAATCCCCGGGACCCACAAAGTTTTTACTCATATAGTTAGTAGCTTGTGCTAATTCTAGGACGTATGTGAAAATCATCCATCAAAATATGGAAAATATACTAAACTCAAATGACACTATATACAGAACTTTATCAAGTTACTTTCCATTTCCACATTTGAAGCTTGGTATTATATAACCTCGATTTAATTATTTCTGCAGAGGACACGTATCCATGCATGTAGTGTAGGAACATAACCGTGCATATAACGCATACATAAAACCCATACTGTGTATATATATGGCCTTTCCAGTAGACCGATGCATAATGCAAGCATTGAACTCTGCATGACCTCGTCTGGACGAGCAGTATATGACCTTATTACGTAAAGTTCATCTGCTCTCGAATCAACACAATTCCCATGCATAGTACACCCATAGAGCTGTTACACATGAAAACAACTTAATGTAGTTTATGATTTCAGACACAATCCACCCAGTGATGGCTTGTTTCTAATTGTTTTAGCGAGTAAACACTCCCGTAAAAACATATCCAAATATAAATTGCCCCCGTCTTTTGGCAATTAGAGATCAGTTATTCAAATACACTCATTGTAGCATATCGTGGTTCCACTGTTTTTTAAATGGGATGATGAGGGTTTGTTTATCGTCGGGGTTTAGTCGTCGATTGGTAATGCATCTAACTTCCAAGGAATAGGAAATCAAGGTGCATTAGCTATAAGACTAAGTTCAGTTAGGTACGTATCGTTCAAGTATTTTCTTTTGTTCTTCTCTGCCGTTTGTTGTCACGTTATGCATCGGAATTATCATCGAATAAATAGTGCGTATACAGAAAGGGCTTAGCAAACCTGAGTGACTATAGACTGGACAACTCCTCTTTTCAGCGGACTATATTTTGTTCCCGCGTACGTAGCTCAAGCGGTGGTGCGTGTATACTGCAGAGCGCTAGCCATGCTAGCTGGAGGCCGAGGCAGTGCATGCAAAATAATTCATGGATTTCGGTGATAGAGGGAGGCAGCTCGCAACCAGCTTGCGGGAGATCGCGCGTCAGCTTGATAATTCTGGGATACCCGACAGGGTTAAATTACAAGGGAAATTGCAAAATTAACTATGTAAAACACCATTTCATTTCATGTCATCCACATCATGACTGTTTTAGGGCATAAGCATTCATATCATATAGAAATTAATTAGAATGGTGACAAGCAGATTTTGAGGATTTACCAAAACTATCCACCCTCTTTAATGTATTATATGGGCAATCTAAATCCTTGTTTTCGTTCTTATGATATCAAATCTGTCTTCCGATAATCTTTCAATAGTCCCCTGTGGGATTATAGATTTGGTAAATGATCTACAATCTCTGAAGGTATTAAATATGGCTATATGAGAAAGATCCATTAAGCTCCCGAGGGAATAAATACTGCCTCCATGTATAGAACTATCATAGAGATAGATTGCTCTCCGGGCGATTAGGCATGCAGGATCCATATTTTGATGGCAATGTTCAATTAATCATTATAAATTATGTTTACTCCCTAGATCGAGGCTGAAAAAATATGATATAGTACCAATGTAAAATTTAATCACAAACAAGTTGACTACGATGCTACTGCTGCTGATGATGATGATGACAAAACGAAAATAAAAATGTTAATATATAAGTTCATGGTTATTTCCACAGTAGCGATGATAAAGAAATAAGTTTTTATGTTCGGATTGTAACATTTTTGTATCTTTGTGTGTGATGAAATAAATTTAAAACTCTGACTCAAGCGCTATATTGGATTAATTCTCCATCTGCAAATGCCTCTTTGCTTAGCCTGTCAATTCGCAAACAATTCGTTACTTCTACCTGCCAACGATTGCATTTTGAGAACAAAATTAAAAACTCATGCTGTTTGGATGAACCTAATATACGACAGAAGGAAACATTAAGATCAGCCAAAATATTTAGGAGTTACAATAGATGACGAGTTAAAAAAATTAACATAAAATGGTTGCAAGTAGTTGGTTTATAAATAACATCCTTGCTTAACTTCCAAAGTAGTTTTCAGTCGAATCTTCTGAATCTATTGCCTAATTAATTCTAGATGATAATGACCAAAGCGCCGTCTATCAACTAGCATTTCTCTATATTAAAATAGTATACCCCGGTTTTATTTCAAGAAATGAATAAATTCCAGTTAAAAACCAATGTGCATTTTGTTTCGTCCGCAAATTATTTGATTCGAATTACTTTCTTTCTTATATTATGAATAACAATAAAAAAACATAATAAGAAAGCATCCTTTCCCCTTTCATGAGCTTACAACCTTATCCACAGTAACCCATTTCTCGGCCTATACATGTACCCGGAACTTCGCCTAACACCAAAGAAAATACCCTTATGATACCTGTAGCAACAGCTTCTCTAATAGTGCATAATATAACACTATTATGTCCTCAGTGTCTATCTCATTTCCACCTGTTTGTGGGGGATAATTAATAACCCGACCTTTCAGTTTTGTCTATATAGGGTTCTTGTATTTTAATCTAGGCTAACGTCCGAATGAGATAAACACATTTTAATGAAAAAAGGTTAGAGACGCAATTAATTTTCTTGTTGATGTGTTATTGCGCTCAGATGGAAGGTTGTTCATGGAGTTTATCTTCTTCGGTAGAGCGGGGGTTTGTATTCTCACTTGGTGTGCTAGTTCCCTTTGGTAAGGTATTTTTTTATCCTATACCAGGTCCCTCGGAAAGGACCTTAAGCGGTCGGTCTTCTGTGTCCTTACTTACAAGAATTCATGATTTCTTTGCAATCAGGTAAAATTATCACCACAATAATATACCACCAGATTCAAAATAAAATTATTTTGGAATCATCTTTACCAAACATCATGACTACTTAGAAAACAACAGTATAGAAATCATTACCGGTGACATCATTAATTTGATTTTGATGACCTTATTCAATTTGATCAATGATTAACCTCACACTAGCCGCATTAACCCCACCGAATAGGAAAGTTAATCTGAAAAATATAGGAAAAAGAAATAAAGAGAGAGGGAGAGAGAGAGAGTGTGTGTGAGAGGGGGGGGGGGTGATTATGAGAGAGGGGGAGAGGTAGTAAGAGAAAAAAAAGATCCTGCAAATAAGAATGAGTATTATACAAAATTGGTATAAGGCCTGGATATTTTGAGAAGAGTAACCCATGCAGCCCAGAACATCCATGGCAGACGCCCTCTGCACCTCTTGGGGCACAAACCCTGATGCAATCATGTAATACATACAGGAATGACGTTCCATGAGTCGGACGGATATTCGATATCATTTCGATCAATCGGATCCTCATTCAGAATCCATTAATCAAACCTTCTATCTATCACACCGTGACTTCTCACCTACTTGCTGTCCGTCTATGGTCCATCTGGCCTAGCTACAGGCATGAACATGTGCGAGATGGGTGAACAAATCTAAACATTCTTTTTTGTTGCTAGATATAAGTCTTCATCTTGTTTTTCATCTGAACAAATTTAGAACCACAAGACTCAATGTTTCGGAATTACTGTACAACTTAATATGAATAAGGTGCATTATGAAATGGTAATTTGACCCCAAAAATCCCAACTAGCGCTAGCACGATAAGGAAAACGACGAAATTATTACTGTCTTATGTATATTACTTTCAATGGAGTGGATTAAACTGTCTCTTTATGTCGCATGTGTAGCATTGGTGATCGCCCATTGCATTTTATCATTACCGCTTATAGTTACGGTAAGGTCCCTCTTTCTGATTAAGATATCAATGATATTATACAAATATAACAGGCTTTGAAAAAAAATTGTGGGAATCATTTATCCGAGGTTGGACTGCATGGCAATTAGGGCCTACTATGTGAGGGACAATAGGCCTGCATTGCCAGTCCAACCGAGGATTGATAGTTTCCACTAGCTTTCGAAGGAAACGCCTGTTCTATTTTTTATATCCCTTTTTAAATTGTAGACCCAGTCCTTGCTGATGTGTAACCAATGTAATCCAATTCTAACATTGTCGGATCTAGTCCTAGGCTTGTGGAACTAAAGGCCCTATCTCACCAACGGAGACGTCGCCGCGACAGTCTCCAACTTATCAGTCGCTGCAGTCGCGGAGCCTCTGAGACAAAAATGGCTTGCGCTCTCACCAAGGAGACGTCTCGATGGAACGTTTGATAGATCATACACCTGACTTGGAGCAGGAGGAGGGATATCAGCACGCGTTCAGTCACGTGGTTTCTGAAGTGGGTCAAAACAGTGCGAAGAAGTGTCGCGGAGACGTCTCCGCAATGTATTATATTTTTTGGGGGTATCCAGCAGGTCTTCGCGATGTCTCTGAGACATCGCGGCGACGCGTCTCAGCAGTCGCGGATATCATTAGTCTCCGAGACGTCGCAGCAACTGATGGAGACTTCTCGGAGACGTCGCGGTGACTAGAAATAGTCTCCAAAAATATTAAACATGTTTAATCTTCTTGCGACTCCTCGGAGACTCTGTAATTTTCATGAGACGTCTCAGAGATGTCGCGGAGACGTCTCTGCAACTAGCAAAATTTGTAGTCGCGAACTAGTCGCGAACTAGTTTCAAGCCCAGTGAGATACCCCCTTAAGCTGTGCGCGGCTTCTTTATTATGAGGTCCGCTACGCTGCGCCGCTGCAGTTGCACTCAAGTTAATAGTTAACGCACAGGCTAACGAATTATTTATAAAAGACTCTATTGTATCGGATCTTGACTCAGCTTGTTAGGTAGTTTATCATGATTCAAGGATCATGTATAAATGGCCGTCATGGAATTGTATTTTCTGTATGATAGAAATATAGATACAATTACACACTGACTTTTCAGATTGTCGGTAATTAATTTGATCGAGAACTTGTATTTTATTTTATTTATTTTAAAGAAGTTAGCATGATGTGCCAATCCTGGTATTTTGCTGACTCAACGATATAGATTTATCTTTGCGGATATTTGCTATGGATATGGATCCGGTCAAGTCAGGGAGCATGCTCAGTTCAACGTTGAGAGAACATATCGAGCATGCGCAGTTCACCCCAAGAGAGTATATCGACAAATTGTACGGAGCTAAAAGAAAAGTGTACGGAGCTATTTGTAGCGATGTATTTTTCTATTGAAATTACACTTTGTCACAATGATGACGAATTGACCAATCGTTTATCTAGAATACTCCTGAATATTCCTAAGAGGAATATAAACACAATTAAAGGATATGTTATTAGGCTGCTTGTTATTGACATTTTAAATCAACATAATGCAGAGCAAAAACAACAATATCAATTTTGAAAATAAATTGGCGCCGCAGGGACGTTTGATCATTTTCCGTTTTAGACATTTAAATTGAAACTGAATTATCGACTGATTATTGTTCCTAGGTTTCTGCGGTGTAGCTTAATTATACCGAAGTGTCATTAAATCAAAGAAGTGTTTTAACAAAGCTTATACAAGGGGGGGGGGGGACAAACATGAAACAGGAATATGAATAAGGGAATACGAGGGGACAATGAAATTGGATAACACGTGATAAGAGTGTGAAGCATGAACGGCAGGGGATGGGAATTGGAGAAAGGTTTTGAACAGAATTGCATTAATTTTACTTAAGAAATACTATTTGATTTCAAATACAAAAAGAAGGGGGTATATCATAAAAATAAAGATTTCTAAGATCACGTCTTGTTTTTTTAGCGGATTTACTTTCCCAAGGCGTTGTATGGGCGTTACATTAAATATTTATGATTAAGAGCTTGATATTGAATAATAAATCATCCAGTGATCTGATCAGAATTCACAAATTGCGTTGCATATTACACGTCTGTACGATGTGAGGAGCGTATAGATATGCTTGATATTCTAAAGATCGAATTGCTTAGCACTTGTAGGCTTGGTAACACTTTAAAGAAAAAGAACTATAACCATTTTGGTCCTTTTTACTTTGAACATGTAGAACTCCCGGAAAAGTGATTCCAATCTGGGTATTTTAATATTAACAAGAGCTTCACCTATCCCCAAACCATTGCGTGCACGGGTCGCAGAGGAGGGGGGGGGGGGGGTAGACAAGTCTCTCTTTTGGGCCCAAACATGTACACAAAACACAATAGGAAGAGAAGGACGCTTTCCTCTATCCCTTTTCATATTTTTTTTTCTTTTGACAGTAACGAGGTGGTATCAAGCCCCCGTTCTTTGCCTAGTCATAACCATAGAATAAAAAGATACTTTTAATTTACATTTTCAGAAAATTAGTCAAATGCGATTTGTTCCAAAATCGGATCGTGGACCAGTGTGCGGTGGCCTTAAGAATATTAGAGATCGTACGAATTTGGAGCGCAAAGAACCCATGACAAGCTTGTGTCCTAGATCCTCACTGACGTCGACTGGGTCAAAGCGCATCGCCATTTCGAATGAACAAGCCCTGCGTCCACAGTCTTTGGCCATCTAAAGAAATCAAATCTTGATTGGACGGCCTTCAAGTGCAGAGTCATGTATTTTCGATATATATTTGTTTATAAATGTGTTCATGGACTCGCACCGGAATACTACTCAAATTATTTTCAGGATCTTAAGGCGCTGTCACACCTTGGCGTTTTAGACAGCGTATGCCCGACGTATCAAAATTTCTCTAAAACGTTGGCATACGCTGAACTTTGATTTTTTTTCAACTCTGGGCGAATACTTAGCGTATTCATAACGAGTTGGACGTATACATAACGTATTAGTAACTTATATCGAACGCTTCGTTAACTTATAAGTAACGTATTCCAACGAATGCTTAGCGTATTGCTGGCGTACACAACTTATGCCCTACGATAGACTAACTTACGCATAGCGCGCGGCAGCGTATCGCTGACGAACACGTGTCGTAGCCTATAAAAAGGCTGCCGCTCGACTATTCAAATCATAACCGCACGATACATCACAGTATCAACACCACCGCCGTGCCGAAGAAAACTCCTGTGAACCCCACCTTTGTATACCAATTCCTATAAACGTTGTCAGTACGCCATTATACGGTAGCTGTAAGTTATAAACATGTTCAGTAGGTTTTGTGGTCGTCCGGAGCACGTCTTCATACGTCAATATACGTTGGAGTTAAGTTACACATACGTTCAAAGCACGTTACTCATAGGTTAGAAGTAAGTTTTAGGGTACGCTGGACATTATCTCGACGTACATCGACTTATGAGTAACTTACGAGTAACGTGTGTCAACGTATATCAACGATCGCGTAACTTGCCTACAACTTATGGCCCGCGTATGCGGGACGTATGAGCCATACGCTGGCATACGTCGAAAAATTTTGTGCTTGCACAAAATTTTTCGACGACCTCGCCGTATGACGACGTATACCAGCGTGTTTTAGCATACTCTTAACGTATGCAAAACTTACCCGTAACGTATTCGACGTACGCCAGAGTATTCGCCAATTCCTCATACGTCGGGCATACGCTGTCTAAAACGCCAAGGTGTGACAGCGCCTTTAGCAACAACTAACCATCGAGCTCCAAAATGTGCATGCTTTCACACCTACAACCGCGTTCAATGTAATTTCACCGCTGATTCTTTACCCCCGTTGATTTGGCAAAAAACGGCCTTAAAATTGTCTCTTAGTGCTCCATTATAGCCGTTTTGAATGGGCCCCCGTTATGATTCCCCTTCCTATTATATTGTTCATGGTCATTTTAGTGTTGTCTTTTTTAACCCTGCTATTTATATTTTCTACTTCAGATTAAAGAGCGTCTGCCCGACTGAAAGCTTTTTCGACCAAGGCCTTTGTGTCTGATTGGTGATATTTTCCCCCAAGGATGCAATTTACAGTAGCAAGGAGGCAATTAACATGTATTATGTTTTAAAAGCGGCTCTCGAATGAGAAACTTTTCAGCTACCTCTTAATTTGAAAGAATGGTCACGGAGCAACAAAAATGTATAATGTAGTCATATATAAAGTTAACGCTATTTACTGGACCTACCACACTCAACTGGAATGCTTGTGCGACTTTTAAAAGTCAGAATTAAAATCGTTGTATATATAATTTTTTCTATTTCTACTACCTGTTCTGCTTCTTCTGGTAGACATAATCATGTTGTGCCATAATACGATCGGATAGGATAAACGTAATCAACAAAAAGCCTGACTGACACACACACAAAATGAAAATACGGAATGGAATCAAGAAAATTGTAATTAGCTTTATATGCCAACTCTCGTTAACGGTAAATATTCGGAAGCAAATTATTATACATGTTGTAAAACAAGAGAGAAAATGTTTATGTCCTTAAAAAGAATGAAGAGTTAAAGGTATAACAGAAATTGAAGCAAACATCATTTCATGAGAATCTTTTAAAATCAAGGTTAATTACCACCATATTATCATAGATTTAGATCTGGTATATTGAAATCAACTCATCTTTGTGAAATCATGAAATCTTAGCTGAAAACCGCTAATTCTGCTAACTAACACAAAAAGGCATACACGTATGTGGGACAGTGTATTAATCAATTTTGTTTGGAAAAATCCCCGACATCTTATGGAATTCTGTGCTTATTTTGATCATTTGTCAGCAATTACACATTTTTTTTCCAGAGCCATTTGTCACATATTTTAGGGGTCGTCAATGTATTGGATTCTGATCGGACTAACTTGGAGATCGTTAC
The DNA here is from genome assembly GCF_018143015.1 of Lytechinus variegatus. Classification (NCBI taxonomy): domain Eukaryota; kingdom Metazoa; phylum Echinodermata; class Echinoidea; order Temnopleuroida; family Toxopneustidae; genus Lytechinus; species Lytechinus variegatus. The sequence goes on along the minus strand of NC_054740.1, from coordinate 8,546,163 downwards.
CTCAATTGGTATTTATCTTTAATTTGCCTCATAATAATATAACCTTGCAAAGTATTTTTTTCAAACATTTCATTGAAGGACTATATAAAAAAAATCACTGTATTTGGGATATTGCTATTATTACTAAACCTTTGAATGATATTGGTTGCTCTGAAAAGTTGATTCTGGTTTTCGGTGCATGAACATTTGATTTATACAGTTTCTCGTTGGAAATACAATTTATGACTCGAGACATTCATGTTTGAAAAAAAAAACAGTAGCCTACAGTACTGGTAGCCTATAATCTAGGCTGCAATTATTGTCTTTGGCAAAATAGACTACGAATTATGGATGCTAGTCTTTGCCAAATCAGACGTATCGATTGCGTTCAGCGTAACATGTGTGTGCCGTGGCTAGTCTGCTATGCAGACTCTGAATGACTCGTGAGGTGGTGCGGCTGCTGGTTTGCGAAGCAAATTACCCTTCGCTCGCCCTGTCAGATCTGCAGCCATAGTTAGACCTAGTCTGCTATGCAGACTAATTGAATCAGCTGCTGTGGTACAAACACTGCAGATTTGGGTCTACATTTGTCATAGTAGACCTAGTTTGTTATGCAGACTCATTGAATCAGCTGCTGTGGTATAACACCGCAGATGTGGGTCTACATTTGTAGACTATACATGGAAAGTCCGGGGTTCGATCCCCGGCCACGAGCAAGGCACTTGATCTGCAATGCTCGTTTATCCTGCTTTCAAATAAATGGATATGCTATATGCATTATTGATAACTAGGTGTGCACTTGTTAAAAAAATAATAATAACAGCAAAGACAATAATTGCAGCCCCCGCCTAGATCATAGGCTAAAAAACAGCGACATTCACGGCGTATCTGATGAAAGTGACGATATACCTCAATCTCATTAGGGTATTCGCCACGCGCTAAGCTTAAGGTTCAGAAAAGAGCGAAAGAGACATACATTTTGTTAGAACATCTCACTTTTGCTTGTCAGTTGCAAATCAAAAACTATAACACTGTGAAGTTTGTCCCTATCGACATTACAAGAGGAGAAATTCAATTTTGGCAATATACTAGTTCGTGGCCAAAGACGTCAATACCTGTAATATATATAAAATATTGGTGCAATCACCAATCACACCACCCAAAAAATTTTGTCGGTTTCCATTTTCTAATAACATTGGGTTCATAATTTTTTTCATGGTGTATAGCAAACATCTTTATTAAAGATATTTGTTTTAAATCATGTATATATCAAAAGGAAGGAAACGGGAAGACAAAATATGAAATGCACATGATTTTGGGGAGTGCTTTTATGATCAATCTTGAACATGTCTGACCTTTTCAAGGAATGGAGGAATATTGGACCGCCAAAAGACTTTCCCTGGCTATGATATTGGTGGGTAAATATAATATAAAATAGACCGGTGAAATGTATTTTAGCCTAAGTGACATGAATCGTTATATGGTTGCGAGCATTATTGAGTGGGAGCCTGACAGGCCAACAATGGGAACGAAGACCAAAAATAAGTGATAGGGAGTAGGGCGTACAGAGAAGGGAGTATGTATATATATATATACGGATATGGAATGAGAAAGAACGATTGGTAGGTAGTTGAAGAGGAAAATGGAGAGAGAGAGAGAGAGGGAGAGAGAAATGGAGAGAGAGAGAGGGAGAGAGAGATGGAAATAGAGAGAGGGGGAGCAAAGAAAAGATTAATCGAGAATAGATGGGGAAAGAAAATTAAACATTATAACGGGAGGGAATGAGAGAAAAAATAATACAGAGAGAGAGAGAGTAAGAGAGAGCGAGTCAATGAGAGGGGCAAGGGGGGGGGGGGGTGGAGTGTGTGGATCAAATAAGTGATTAAATACAAAGTCGGAATAACCACATATAAACCTAGGGCACTGTATTATTGAGAAGATATCCAGAATTATGAATAAACTGATAATTAGATGAATTAAAAATATTGATAGGTGAAAAATATTTAGAAAAAAAACTAGACCTATCGCTGAAGGTAATTAACACCCCTGCCCTACGCTGTTACCATGGCAACAGTTTCCAACACATGAAAGATGATATGTATTTCCCATCTTTACCCCAAGACCTATAAGCGTCAGCAAAATATCATGAGAATGGGTTAAAAACTAATTCATGAAGTAGTTTGAGCCGCAAGATTTTTGCCTAATTTTTGACGTAAAGTATAATGTTACCATGGAAACATGATTTCCGACACATGCAAAGATCTGTGCTGCTCCTTTGTACCTCGAGACCAATGTATGAGCAAAATTTCGTGAGGATTGTTTGAAAGCTAATCAAGTAGGTCAAATCGAAATATTTTTACATAATTTGGGGCATATACAATTGTTTAACCATGGCAATAATGCAATAATTTGTGTCTTGCAAATCTTTACCTCAAAACCAATGTGTGAGCCAGATTTCATGAGACGGTAGATAATTGAGGAAGAACATGTAATTAAAACTGCAAGTTTTACCCTATTATTGCCATGTATGTCGTTACCATGGCAACACGACTTCTGACTCACATACAAAAAATATGTCTTGCACATCTTTACAACAATATAATGTGTGCGTTTTATTTCATGAGAATTTGTTAAAGGAAAGAGGAAGAAGTTTGAACTGCAAGATTGTTACTTTATTTTTGTCAAAATATTCCGTTACCATGACAACACAATTTTTGACACATGCGAAAAATGTTTCTTGCACATCTTCACCCTAACATCAATTTATGTTCCAAGTTTCATGAGAATTGGTTAAAAACTGGGAAAGATTTGCAACGGACCGACCGACCGACCGAGCGCCCGACCTCCCAACCGTATATGTTGATTCCTATATACCCCCTTCAAACTTCGTTTGGCATGTTTGGCGGGGGTATAAAAATAGAAAGAAAAAATATATAGAATGACATAAAACATCAATAGATAGAATGACATACTAGATAGAGCAACAGATGTAGCTTAACATACGGTATAATACAAAACAGATAATTACAACTTTTTATTTTCATGTATATACTCGTATTTCCATTGATTGAAACATTAGTATATCATGATTATCATGACTATGGCAACAGCTGCCTATATAAGTAGAAAGTGAAGAAGTAATCATGGACCATCTGCTTGCCTCGCAGTCGGAGCTGTGTAATATATACCTTACACCATCACAAAAATGAATGATAATAATAATAATAATGACATATAATCATTCTGGAAAGAAACATATAATATGGGCCATCAATAACGACAAGCTTGGCACTATAAACAAGGATGTATCGAGCAAAAAGCAACAACAACAACAACCATATAATGGGTTATTAGATAAAAATTGGCACAGGAGGACTATGTCATGAAAATTATGAAGGCATATTATTAATGGGGAAAGTTTATAACGATACATTTGTATTATAATATTTGTGTTCGTCACAGAAACTGTTATAATCCTTTCAATTACTTTCATTTTATTTCCCAAGCGCAATGGCCTATTCATAGCCCATGCAGTTACGTATTACAAAATTGTATGACTCTACCATATATCATACATGTATACCTCAGATATTCTGTTACGAAATCGGAAAAATAAAATAATGGGATGAATCACTGGAGCAGAAAGCGAAATATTTTTCTTCAAAAAACTGCGAAAATTTTAAGTGAAAAACGCGTGCCTATGTATTCGATAAAAATACAAATAATATGTTTATTACAGTATAAATTTGCGTTCGTCTCGGTAACTGTATAATCATTTATATTATTTCAATTTTTATTTCCCAAGCACATTGGCCTATTCATAGGCATGTTACGTATTACAACATTGTATGACTCTACCATATTTCATACATTTATACCTCAGATATTCGTGTAATATGGAATCGAAGAAAAATAACAATGGGAAAAATGACTGGAACAGAAAGTGAAACATTTTTCTTAAAAACTGTGAAATTCCTGCGTGTAAGACGGGTGCCTCTGTATTTTATAAAAAAATGCCTTTACATGCTTATTATAATATAAATTTATGTGTTCGTCTCGGTAACTGGATAAGTATTTATATCATTTCCATTTCATATCCCAAGCACATTGGCATATTCTTATAGGCCTGTAAATATTACAGTATTTTATTACTCTACCATGTATTATATATCAGCTACTCATGTTATGGAATTGAAAGAATCTTTAACAATGGAAAAAATGACTTGAGCAGAACAACATTTTTCTTCAAAAACTGCGAAATTCCTGCGTGAAAGACGCGCGCTTCTGATCTTTGGTATTAAAAGTACATAAATAAGATTCATTCTTCATTCTTGAAGACCAGACACCTATCATCTATATTGAAAGGCAAGCGAAAAGGGAAACATAAAAAATAAGATAGCAACGAAATATCGAATCTGCTTCACATCACTGCAAATGAAACAAATGGCGCAGTCACAGTTTCCCTATATACAGAAGCCGTACGGCGAGTCGAAAACAGCTGTATTAACATTATTTGTACTTGCTAAATGTAGGTGGTTTGAATAAAATGAATAAAACGACCTTTTTTCTACTCGCCGTATGGTCACCGTAGGGGAATTGTGACTGCAGCATAATGATCTCTAAGTACTCCATTATGTTACTATTGAAAATAACATCATCCGTAGGTGAGGGAACCTCGCATACATGTGCTTTTTCACTGCAATGTAAATAATATACCACAGTGTACATATATACGTAGAAAATGTAAACTTTTACTAGCGGAAACAAAATCTTGCACGGCCGCTATTATTCTTTCATTCAAGAACTCATTACTGAAGACACATCTGTGCATTAAAAAACACTAACGTAGATCATTATTTTAAGTTTGTAGTATAAGCAATAGGAGTGGATATGCGCTATAAAAAACAGATCACCACATCATGTAATAGTCATTATTGCAAACGTGATGGGGTCAAAAAGCTTTTACTGGTGAAAATAATATAGGAAGGTCTTTTGCTTTGACATTGAATTTTTATATAAAGTTATGGGTTGATATTGCTATAAAAGCTAAACTTCAGAAAATAATATTATTATCCCGGTCATTCGATTTATTTCAATCCCGCATTTCTTGCATTCATCGCAGCCTCATTTTGGCGCTGGCAAATTCAAACATACAATATCTTTCGCATCCTACCGGGTACAGCAAATTGTTTTGTATGATCGTCATGCAACCTCACATAAAATCGACCCTTTAGTGTATGCATTACTGTATACTGTGTTGTCTGTTAACAAAAAAAAGGTTTCTCTCGAGAAAACATTATTCTAGCTTGTTCCGTACGCTCTCTCGCTCGCACTTGAAGGAATGCCTGTATACCGCGGTGTAGGTTAAACAAAGCTAAGTTTCACTCATGATAGTGAAACATGCAAATGGCCTTTCAATTGTGTTCGACCTAGGGGCGCCGAATTGATGTTCGACCTGGGGGGGGGCACCGAATTAATGTGTATTCTCCTCATGAGTTACTACAAACAGTCCGTAACAGGCACCTTTTTCCTGTTTTTCAGTTCAGTATACTAAAAAATTTCAGCTCGCGCTTCGCGCTCGCATTAATTTGTTGGTGAGATATGTACCTCTTTCTCATGAGTCATGTATCTATCTATCTATCTATCTATCCATATATCTATACATATATAGTCCTATGTGTGTGGGTGAGTTTGTTTTGTGTGGTCGAGCGCCTTTGGAATGTCGATTCAAGACCCCCCCATCTGAAAAATGGATCGACGCCCCTGTTTTACCACATTCACAGTTGTTGTTTTCTGATGATTATAGTAACGTGAGAGGACAAGCAATGAATCGCGTTGGTGGCATGTTTCAACACACGTCTCCAAAATTATATAGCCTACTAAAGCAAACGTGTTCTCATTAAAGACTGGTGTCATATACATCCCCTCTCAGTTCCCTTCTGTACGTTTCGTGCGTTAATCAGCGACTGATAAATGACACCAATTCTCTTGATTGAAGCACGTAGTCCCATATATATGGATATCATGAGGTGATGCGGGAACTCTATATTTGCAATGTCATAAACTGTAAGCGTCGAATCTTTAATTCCGTGCGACAAGTTGGACAAAGAGAGATGAATTATTTGTAGATTTCCATCAGAGTCCCCGATTTATTAGCTGGGAACTTTGTATCGAATTTCCAGCAACCAGGCAATTATTTGTGTAATTGTATCCTTTCGCTTTTTTTGCACCGTCGCCACCACACCCTCATAAACAAACTAATCATGAATTGACAAATGAAAGTCACCATTTTCATTTGAGAAGATCGATAAAGTGGATAACAAGAAAATAGCATGAATCTTCAGTCTAAGGGCAGATAATGAAGCCACAAGAAGAGGAGTAGTACAACCCCAAAGGTTTGGAAGGTACAGGACAAGCCCTTCTTGTATGAATTATATAGGGCATTACAATGTTGCTCTGTTCGTCTATAGGCAACGTAATCATGTTCATTCACAAATTTAGTTCATGAAAAATAAACTGCTAACAAAAGCAAAAACAGGTGAGACCGCCAGAGGCAGTCTCAACAACAGCATCAACAAACGGCACAACTTCGCGATACCCGCATCTCTAAATTTGATTGATCCTATCAGATTATCCCGCAAAGTAAAACCCGTCAACTTTGATGGGTAAGAGATGTAAGGACGCAAACGGAGAGTTATCGTGTCCCAGTGGTGGGTCAATTCATTTGAACCCTCTCCGTTTAGAATTTTATGTACAATTATTACATACATGTAGGCCTTCTATAATTGTAACAACAGTTGAATAGTGTTTAATTTGAAACAACCGTGAGGGTATGTGTGGATGTGTGTGTGTGCGTCTGATTTAAAATATCCGTCGATGACCCAAACATGCATTCATCTTTTGAAACATAACGTTGACTTAAAAAAAAAACAAGTGGAATGCCTCTGGCGGTCTCACCTGCATCACGCGATTTAATATAGCAGCAGTGCTGACTTTGAAAACTACTATAAAATAATTATTCACAAAAACACCATTCATATGATGATACAATGTACTACGTTCATTGATATTTGACCTTGATCGTGTGACCTAAAACTTGTCAGTGATACTTGATTTACTCCTTTAATGCACATTTTATATACTATCTATAAACTTTGAAAGTTATGACAGCAATCTAATAATCACCTCTAAAATGGCCAAAGTTCATTGACCTTAAATGACCTTTGACTTTGGTGGTCATGTGACCTGAAACTCGCATGAGATGTTAAGTGATACTTGATGACTCTTATGTCCAGGTTTTATGAACTAGACCAATATACTTATATAGTTGTGATGGTAATTCAACATATACCCCCAGCATGGCCAAAGTCCATCGACCTTTGAACTTGGACATGTGACCTGAAACTGGCACAAGATGTTCAGTGATACTTGATTACTCTTTAATATGTCCATGCACGTTTTATGAACTATACCAATACACTTGCAGAGATATGATGGTAATTCAACAAATACCCCAAACATGGCCAAAGTTAATTGACCTTAAATGACCTTTGACCTTAGTCATGTGACCTGAAACTCGGACGGGATGTTTAAAAATACCTGATTACTCTTATGTCGAAGTTTCATGAATCAGATCCATAAAATTTCAAAGTTATGATGGTAATTCAACAGATACCCCCATTATGGCTAAAGCTAATTGACCTTTGACCTTGGTCATGTGACCTGAAATGTGCACAGGATGTTCAGTGATACTTGATTACTCTTATGCCGCCGTCGCCGTCGGAAAAGCGGCGTCTATATTCTCACTCAGCTATGCATGTGAGACAAAAAATGCATGTTATGCAAATTAAACTTGCATCGAACGGGTGAACTATGAACTCGCTTGAGATTGATCACCGTCTATAATTTCAGCTTTCACTCAAGAGGCAAAATGGGTAGAGCCTTCGTCCTATTCTTCTCGCACCAATAAATTGAGTTACTTGCAAAATTATCATTTCATGAAGGGTGTTACTAGGAAAAATATCAACACTTTACTTTACTAGCGGCAGACAGAAAAGGGGGTTTCATCATGCATTGCATAAACAGATCGCAATGGATGTTGCGTAATAGGCTAATGAGTTCAAAAGTGTGGAGTTTAGTAGAGGAGTAATTTTGAAGACTCTTCTTCTATAATCGTAATACTGTTATACTTATTTCTACAGGCTTTGCTTTTGTAGGTAGATTAAGAAATATGTCATTCCCGAAGTTTCTAGCGTCATTATTCTAATTCCCAAAGGTCATTAAGATTCAGTACAGAGAGATCAGTACAGCAAATACAAGAATATAACTATCAATTATTAATTTTGTTACCCATTTTCAAAGAGTTCCCACAAACCCATTATGATTAAAAACTTTGTATTATTTTCATTTTCGTTCTTCATTCTGAGTAAACTCTTAATGCTTTCCTAATTGCAGTGTTATCTGAACCAAAATACCCTTGTGCCTTTTATGTAGAAATGTAGCACTCTTGTCTGTAGTAATACCTCCTAAATTATCTGATGCGTTTTGATATCATTTTACTGTTAAATAGTGTAACGATATTTCTGTTGTTTTGCCTTTTACTGGCAATCCCTTTTCCCGATTGGTTGACTCCGCTTCCCACCTCACTTGAGACATTCACATGTTTTTCATCACAAGTGCAGGAGAAAATCACTTGAAATAATGCAATTTGCAACTAAAAGAGGTATTCGAGCACGTAATGCGATTTTCATCCCTCTGTGCAATGACTAAAAGCGCACTTTGCTCGTTACCATGGAAACGGGTATTATCCTATCTTAAAGTGGACATGTGAGTGTATATTACACAAATATGTATATACATATTGGCCAATCTCTTTCCCCATGTGTTCTGAAGTTAGAACGCAAGGAGTAACAAGGGTATATGGAAATGGGCTTTCGCTTAAAATGTATTATCAAGATCAACTGCCTGTCAGACACAATTTTGTAGTCCTTTCCTGAGATATCATTATTAACGATGTTCTACCGCGCCATTCGCCACTTTTTATTAATAACAACAAAAAATAAATTGAAATATGATACAATCAGGGTCGATCGACATATTTCTATTCCTATTTGTTTGTCAATTGATTTATATAAGACCTACAAATTCATTCATTAAATAACTTTTTGTTTGATTTCATTTTTTGATTTCACTTTTATTTTGTTTTCACATTATTTGTTTGCTGGGGGGGTGTTGCACCCACAAATGTAATAACGCCCACAAATGTAATAACACTTTACCCACAAATGTAATAATTTCACCCACAAATGTAATAATGCACTTTACCCACAAATGTAATAATTTTTGATCGCCCACAAATGTAATAATGACTTTACCCACAAATGTAATAAATTTGAAGGGATTTTTGGCAAATCCGTTCTGAACTAAAATCGTATAGTAATGCGTTCATATAGCACAAAAGTGCAAAGTCTCTTTTCCTGACCCGGTTAATTAACAAATTATAAGATAAATCCAAAGTCTTTATTCCAGACCCGGTTGTTTCAAAAATTATACTATAAATCCAAAGTCTTTATTCCAGACCCGGTTGTTTCAAAAATAATAATATAATTCCAAAGTCTTTATTCCAAACCCGATTATTTCAAATATCATGACATAAGTCCAAACTAGGATACGATAATGATGTTCGGTGGAATAAAAATGAGAATCGAGCCTAGTCTTCTCTCCAGACCCAGTTAATTAAAACTGGTGGAATCAAAGTCTTTGTTGTTGTTTTAAATTATACTGAACGTATTGTGAATATACGCGCTATGAGTAAATTGAGAATCAAGCATAGTCTTTTCTCCAGACCCGGTTATTTAAAACTAAAAACTAAAACCCTATAGTAATGCCTTCATATAGCACAAAAGTCCAAAGTCTTTTTCCAGATGCAGTAGTTTCAAAAATTATAATGTAAGTCCAAAGTCTTTTTTCCAGACCCAGTTATTTCAAAAATTATAGTATAAGTCCAAACTAAGATACCATAATGATATTCCAGTGGAAAAAAAGAAAATCGAGCTTAGCCTTTTCTCCAAACCCTGTTATTCAAAAATTGTAAATAACAATACAACAACAACAAAAACCGTATAAAGACCCCATAATCTTATTAATGCTGGATAACATGGACATATAGCGTAGTCTTTCAGCCAGACCGAAGTCATTTGTTTTTCAAAATAAGGCTAAGAGTAAAAATATAAATAACTCCAAATCTAATACCAAGCAATCCTTGAACCTAAGAACATGTTTTAAAAAAGAGGTTTAGAATGTTGTCTTTATTCCAGACCTAATTATTACAAAAATTACGAAAATAATCTAACATAAGACCCTATCATATTCTCTTGGAATAACATGAGTTGTAAAACGTACTCTTTCCTCCAGACCAGGTTATCTAAGAAATGAATTAAACAAGAAAATCAAATCTAAAACCAGTTTTCAAAAGTTACACCCAGTAAAAAATATGTCTGTACCCGACACCCAGATTCTTTTGTATAATAATACTAAGACCCCTACAAAACATTGTAATTATGCATTTGCAAAGAAAACGTCCATTTTCCAGACTTGGTTATTATTTAAAAATAAAATTGTCTAAAACAAATACCCAATAATCTAACTACTGTGGAATAACATGGAGATCGATTGCAGACTTTCCTCCAGACACAATTATTTCAAGAATAAAAAAACAATAAAACTCAACCCCCAACAACGAATCTAAGAACCAACAATCCTCCAAATTAAGACCAAGTACAAAAGCACATGTTTAGAGCGTTGTCTCTATTCCAGACCCAGTCATTTAGAAATTAATTCAAACAATCTTAAAAACATAAGACTTTGTCATATTCTTATTCCTGTTGAATAACATTATGATTATGCTTAGATCTTCGTCTAGACCCAGCTATTTATAAGATAAACAAATATTGAAAAAAAAAATCAAAGCTAAGACCAATCTTTAAAATTAAACCCAGTTAAAATGCTTGGGTTTAGAGAGTTGTCTTTACCCCACATCCAGTTCTCTTAAAATACAAATTAAGCAAAAGATTAATCTAAAAACTTAGACACCAGCATCTCCCAAACTATAAAACCCTGGATAATGCATACCGTAAGTTGGTATACAACTTGTTTTTGTTTGATGGAAGTGAAATAAATAAATTTGAATTGAATTGAATACCACAAAAACGCAAGAAAAGGCGTAAATATTCAGATCTGAATGGTACGCGCCTTAAAAACCCAAAATAACAACAACAACAACGCTATTCTACATCAATGATATTGAGGCGTCTTGGTTAATATTGATTGTCTGTTTTTATCGTTTCTAATAATATCCTATTTTGAAATAACTGCATGAGTCTAGAGCAAAGACTACACCATATTTAAAGACTGGGCGTTGTGGCGTACGCCTGTAATCCAAGCTGTGGGGAAGTTACAAATTGATGCAGAGGGTCGAGGTTCGAGCCCTGGTCACGTCTTTCGGATGGTGACATTAAAGGTTGGTCCCAGACGTAAATAATCATATCTAATTGATACACGTCTGACAAAACTCAAATACACACACACACACACACACACACACTGGGCGTTGTGGCGTGCGCCTGTAATCCAAGCTATGTGGGGAAGTTATAAATTGATGCAGAGGTTCGAGGTTCGAGCCCTGGTCACGTCTTTCGGATGGTGACGTTAAAGGTCGGTCCCAGAGGTAAATAATCATATCTGATTTAGACACGTCTGACAAAACTCAAACACACACACACACACACACACACGTTTGCCCCCTGGAAAGATTAAACCTCAAGATGTTGATGGACCTGAATCCATCGACGGGACAGCCTAACTCCGTAACTCTGGTACGGGTGTGGGAGGGGGCCCTTCTTTCTTTGCCTGTCTCTCTTTCAGTCATTTCAAATCAGTTTTTTTCCCTATCTTATCACTTCTTGATCACATAAATCCTCTCTCTCTCTCTCTCTCTTTACTTAACGGGTCAATATAACCCCAGAAAATATATCTTAGGCCACTGAGATTATTGGAATTGTAACTAATAAAAAGAAATGCTGAATATAATACAAATGGTGCTTGGTACACTGAAAATTTAAAATACCGAAGAACTTGTTAAAACTTTATCCCCTCTTGCTAGAATGACTTTCTTTTGTATAATATCTCATAGATCGTCGATCAACAACCTTATCGTTTACGGGAAGTAATCCCCATATTGTGTGCTGATATCTTATTCCTCAGTTTTTTTGTTTTATATGTATTTAAAGGTTTTGTGTGTTTTTTTCATAAAAAAAGGAATGAATATACAAGAAATAATAATAATAAACAAGTGGAATGCCTCTGACCGTCTCACCTGCTTCACGCGATTCAAAATAGCAGCAGTGCTGACTTTGAAAACTACTATAACTCGCACAAGATGTTAAGTGATACTTGGTTACTCTTATTTCCACGTTTTATGAACTAGACCAATACACTTACAGAGGATGGTAATTCAACAAATACCCCCAATGTGGCAAAATTCATTGACCTCACATGACTTTTGACCTTGATCATGTGACCTGAAACTTGCACAGGATATTCAGTGATACTTTATTACTCTTATGTCCAAGTTTCAAAAGTCAGATCAATAAACTTTCAAAATTATGATGGTAATTCACCAAAAAAAAACCAATTCGGCCACAGTTCATTGACCCTAAATGACCTTTGACCTTGACCATGTGACCTGAAACTTGCCCAGGATGTTCAGTGATACTTGATCACTATTATGTCCAAGTTTCATGAATCAGATCCAAAACCTTTTTAAGTTTTGATTGTAATTCATCAGATACCTCAAATCGGCCAAAGTTCATTGACCCTAAATGACCTTTGACCTTGGTCATGTGACGTAAAACTCATGCAGGATGTTTGGTGATACTTGATTAACCTTATGTCCAAGTTTAATGAACTAGGTCTATATATTTTCTAAGTTATGATGATATTTCAAAATCTTAACCTCAGTTTAAGATTTCGATGTTGATTCCCCTAACATGGTCTAAGTTCATTGACCCTAAATGACCTTTGACTTTGGTCATGTGACATGAAACTCTGATAGGTTGTTAAGTAATACTTGATTAATCTTATGGCCAAGTTTCATGAACTAGGTTTGTATACTTTCTAAGTTATGATGTCATTTCAAAAACTTAACCTTAGGTTAAGATTTGATGTTGACGCCGCCGCCGCCGTCGGAAAAGCAGCGCCTATAGTCTCACTATGCTATGCAGGTGAGACAAAAAGAAGTAATAAAAATAATACTAAATAAAATTGTTACCCTACTTCTCATACAGTGGGTGGCAAAAATAGTCAATCATGACTTATTGCCAAATAAAAACATGGAATGGAATGCTTATCCCCTCTTGTTAGAATGTTTTTCTTTTATATAATATATCATAGATCGTCAATCAACAACTTTATCGTTTTCGGGAAGTAATCCCCCTATGGTTTACTGATATCTTTTTCCTAATTTTCTTTTTATATGTATTTTAATGTTTTGTTATTAAGGTTTTTTCATAGAAAAAAGGAAGGAATATACAAGAAATTATTTTTTTTAAAGGACAAAGTCCACCCCAACAAAAACTTGATTTGAATAAAAAGAGAAAATTCATCAAGCATAACACTGAAAATTTCATCAAAATCTGATGTAAAATAAGAAAGTTATGGCATTTTAATGTTTGGCTTCATTTCACAAAAGTTATACGCACATCTCGGTCGATATGCAAATGAGGAACTGATGAGATCACTCACTCACTATTTATTTTGTATTTTCTTAAATGAAATATGAAATATTTTTATTTTCTCGTCATTGTCATGTGAAATGAAGTTTAATTCCTCCCTGCAACACGTGGAAATTTATTATTTTAACATTTTGTGCTTTAGGCAAGGAGGTCCTAATCGTCAAATTCGTAAAAATTGAAAAAATGTATAATTCAAACAATGAAAACCAAAAGAAATAGTGAGTGAGTGACATCATCGACTCTCTCATTTGGATGTAGCTGGCTCGTTCATATAACTATTTTGTTAAAAATAAACAAAACTTTGAAAAGTCATAACTTTCTTATTTTACATCCGATTTTGATGAAATTTTCAGCATTGTGCTTTTCTGATTTTTCTCTATTGATTCAAATCAACATTTTTCTGAAGAGGACTTGACCTTTAATGGTTGCAGGGTCTTTGTTTTGTTGTTGTTGTGTTTTTAATGACTTTTATAACTGGGTCTGACAGAAAGACTACGCTACATTTCCATGTTATTCAACATAAATAGGATCGTGGGTCTTTGTTTTTTTTTTATAGTTATTATAATTTTTGAAATAAATGGGTCTGGAAAAAAAGATTTAACATTTTTGTGCTATATAAACACATTACTATAAAGTTTCAGCTTTTACTTACCGGGTCTGGAGCAAAGACTATGCTTGATTTTCAATTTAACATTAGCGTCTGGAGAAAAGACTAAGCTCGATTCTCATTTTTATTCCACTGGAATATCATTAATGTATCTCATTTGGGACTAAAATTATAATTTTTGAAATAACCGGGTCTGGAAAAAAGACTTTGGATTTATATCATGATTGTTTTAAACACCCGGGTCTGGAAAAAAGATTTTGGATTCATATTATGATTTTTGAAACAACAGGGTCTGGAAAAAGACTTTGGACTTGCATTATTATTGTTTAAACAACCGGGTCTGGAATAACGACTTTGGAGTTATATTATCATTTTTGAAACAATCAGGTCTGGAATAAAGACTTTTGGCTCATATGATTTTTTTTAAACAACCGGGTCTGGAATAAAGGCTTTGGACTTATATTATTATTTTTTAAACAACCGGGTCTGGAATAAAGACTTTGGACTTATATTATTATTTTTTAAACAACCGGGTCTGGAATAAAGACTTTTGATTTATATTATAATTTTTGAAACAACAGGGTCTGGAAAAAGACTTTGGGCTCATATTATTATTTTTGAAACAACCGGGTCTGGAATAAAGATTTTGTGCTCATATTATTATTTTCAAAACAACCGGGTCTGGAATAAAGACTTTGGATTTATATTATAATTTTTTAAACAACCGGGTCTGGAATAAAGACTTTGGGCTCATATTCTTATTTTTTAAACAACCGGGTCTGGAATAAAGACTTTGGATTAATATTATAATTTGCTAATTGACCGGGTCAGGAAAAGAGACTTTGCACTTTTGTGCTAAATGAACGCATTACTATACGATTTTAGTTCAGAACAGATTTGCCAAAAATCCCTTCAAATTTATTACATTTGTGGGCGATCAAAAATTATTACATTTGTGGGTAAAGTGCATTATTACATTTGTGGGTGAAATTATTACATTTGTGGGTAAAGTGTTATTACATTTGTGGGCGTTATTACATTTGTGGGTAAAGTGTTATTACATTTGTGGGCGTTATTACATTTGTGGGCGATTATTACATTTGTGGGTGTAACGGGGGGGGGGGGGGGTAAATTTGGATATAAATAAATTCTGTGTTACCGCAAACGGAATTTTTTTTCTTTAAATGATCACCTAAATTAAAGATACAGTCATAATAAATCAATGCAAGCTACACACACAAGAGCACGTGGATTCGTTCATTCGTACCTAATACATGCAATGGAAATGATAAGCGTCTCATTCCAGACTATATATTTTTCCGCGTCAACAAGAAACCACAAACATGTATGAAATCATGATTCATATTCAAGTGGCAATGGCAAAATAGTCCTTATAAGAGATGCTGCTGCGCAAACAATTTTTAAGGATTTGAACACCACAAAATCCCGAGGTTGGGGTAAATGCCCGCTTTAATTTCAAAGATGGATGTGCATTATATTCGAACTTGCTCCGCAGCTCAAGTAATGCATTTGAAGTGGTTGAAAGAGACGGAAGGCTTATATTATTGCCATTTCTGAGAGGGATTTGTTGAGGATTGTGATCGTGAAGAGAATTGTCGATTACTGTCTACGAGCTTTTTTTGCTTTCCGAACTCGTCCGTCCTCTCCAAAGAAGCAGTGTGACGTGCGGACACCCTAGCCCAAAACGTGCTGAGCTTAGTTTATTAAATGCCATCTTGGCAAATGTCAGCTGTTAGTACGCAAACATTTGTCAAAATACAGACAATTCGTTTTAAAATTGAAAAAAAAAATACACTTATGAAAATTCTACATGTTAAAATTGCAATCCTAATAGCAAGTTTAATGTGTAGAATTTCCACCTAAAGCAATCAAAACTGCTTCAGGTTGGGGTTCGCACCAGCTATCATTTCTCTTATCGAACTAACATGATTTCATAGCCTGATTCTTTAACAACCCTTTTTGTTTAAAATAATGAAAAAAAATCTCATAATGCGAAGCGTATAATAAAAGGACTTATTCCAAATCGCAATGAAAACTGGTTTCTATATTTAAAACAAAATCACTCTTAATTGACGCCTTACCAATATAGGTTCAGACAGCATTACTGCTAATCCCATCTATAAAAATAAGAACTAGTACTAGTAGTGAAGTGAATTTAGTCATGTCCGAAAATTTGAAGGATCACAATAAATGAACCTAAACCATGAAAATGTTCGGTGATGAATTAAAGTCATGAAATGTTACTCTCTTTCGTCATTTACCGTTTCTGATAGTGCATTTATGTTCAATTCATTTCGTTTCTACATTGGAAAGTCATATGGATATAAAGCTATACGGAATCTTCTACAAATCTTCAAACATGTTCATCCAGACACCCGACATCGGGCCACGGCGACCACACTGTTAAAAAAAAGAAGTTCCTGTAGCAGAGTCTCGAGAACACCTGCAATCTTACCAGATTGCGTAATCTTACAGGAAATTGGTATTTGGTTTATGGAATCTTACAAATTTCCTTAAACAAAACACCCTTTCCCCCTTTTAAACAGGCATGTTCTGTTAAATTGCAGAAAAAATCCTTTTTATGAATTTACAGAATGATTCTGTTATTGCTTTCTGCAAATTCATTTTTTTTCTGTAAAATCAGTTTTTTTTTTAAAGTGCATGAACAGTCTTATTCCCGGAGTGATCATATTCATAATGGGACAAAACTAATAATATGTTGTTTTTCCCCTACGAATGCATTGAGAAGCATGCCCAAAATTGAGATGATCAAAACTTCATTTCATCCCGAGACCTATACTGAGGCAAAACATCATGTTTTGCAGTATTACCTCACAAACACACATACATTGTATCAAAG
Source organism: Lytechinus variegatus (assembly GCF_018143015.1). Lineage (NCBI taxonomy): Eukaryota > Metazoa > Echinodermata > Echinoidea > Temnopleuroida > Toxopneustidae > Lytechinus > Lytechinus variegatus. The sequence continues at coordinate 8,528,906 of NC_054740.1, read as the reverse complement.
TATTATTTACCTAAATTATATGCGAATAATCGAAACGCATGCAGCATTCATTGCACACAAACTTAACAGCCTTCTACGAGATATAGGCAGGAGTGTCAATAGCAGAAAAGAGTGGATAATCATTTGCCACTGACCTTCCCTGAATTTGAATAGAAGAGGTTAGAAGGTATTATAAGAAGATATTGATAGCTTCGTCATACATGACTGTAAAAGCAATTTCTTAGCATAATCCCAATACATACATATACGCTTCAAATTGGCAATTTTATGAGGCCTACTTGAGGGAAACGTAAAAATTACCATTGTAATTGGAAGTTTATGCTCTCTTTTCCCAGAGAATTACTCCCCAGTCAGATATTACTTACGGTTTATCTATTACATTTATTGATATTAAGGTGTTAAATGGAACGTTTTGATATAGCGCGGTTCGAGCATATACTTTCAGAATAACGCACGGTCACACACACCATTCCTCTGACAAACATCCATACATTTTCACGTGACCGTTCATGAAATGTAAAATTCATATATTGTTTTCAGGGCTCTCACTAGAGGAATGAGGATGAGCTCTGCCGTCTGACATTTGGATATCATTGTTTCAAAGAGTTGTTTTTGTCATTGGTCCCCGACAAATAAACAACCACCCAACGATATTCTTTCGCACACCCACACATACATTCGCCGGCACCCGCCCTGACTTTGGTGCTCATATACTGGAAATCGATATTAGCGCCCCTATTACTCGAAGCCCTCTTCAAACACGCCCTCACAAACAATTACACACCCACGCTTGTAATTCCTGCTAAACAAGGACGGCTAAAATTCACTGTATTATTGCATGTTATCGGATCCACACACTCATATACAGCGCGTCCCCGAAAAATGTCCCTCTGATACGAGGCTGAATTACTTCCAAACTTGAAAATTATTCTCAATCGAATGTGTAGATATAGGAAGCTCATCTCATGCAGCATGCAGCATCATTCTGATCAGGGAATTCCCTGATCTGACCAGGGAAATCTCCATGATTACACCGGACTCAACAAATCACAACATTGGGCATGTTTAGAAGAAAAAGTGTTTGAAAGTTAATTTCATGTTTGATAATGAGAGATGCACAGTGATGGAGACAACAGGTCATGTCTGTTTCATGCTTAATTCAAAGAATATTGCATTCCTGTTTTCATTACCCTTGGTGTAACTTGTGGATTCCCCTTCATTGTTCACCTTATTTTACTCATCCATCATTCACAAGTTCTTCAAGTTGGTGCACTGTCAAACAAACTTCATTTTGAAGGTTCTTGTCCTTCTGTACATGCCCAAGTTTATGATTTGTAGAGTCTGGATAGGATTAGGGAAGTGTCCATGCTCAGATCGTGGATGTTAAAATGGGAGGTTAACACTCCATTGACAATGCAGATATGCATCAATGCTGCAAACTTGGAATGGGCTAAAATGCACCACTGTTACGTAACAAAGTGTATATTCAAAACCGCTGAAGCGAGACCAATGGAATTTTCATAGCAGTTAGATTATGAAATGAGCTTTCGATTTAGAATGCTACCGCATTCAGAGAGACATTTTTTTTGGGGGACGCGCTATATAACAACATGAATCTGGGGATTTTGTGTGTGTGCGTAGGGGCGGATCCAGGATATTTTCCCTAGAAATATTTGACAAGTCCCCCGGGTCTTCCATGAGGCCGGCAGTACAGATATTTATTAGTTCTCAGAGGAAAAAGGGAGGGGCAGGGGCCAGATGCCCCTACCCGGATCCGCCACTGGCGTTTGCTAACCGGGGATATTAGGAGTGCAACAGGTCTAGGAACATTTCCAAAAGCTACTTAGCACCATCTCTTCGATTTGCAGCATTTTTTAAGGTGAAAGAGACACTCCCCATTTACGGAAACGTCCCCAGTGCATGTGATAGAAGAGTGTCACACTTTGATAGCGGGATGTACCGGTAAGTCACACCGTCCCCTTCAAACATATACATGTACATGCACACCCGAAAACTCACCTACCACACACAGGCGTAACCTCAAAAACAAAATCGTTGAGATTATATATATTATATATATATATATATATATATATATATATATATATATATATATATATATATTTATATATATATATATTTGTATACATGTAATCCGAGGTAGGATGGTTATATATATATATTTATAAATCGATAGTACTTTCAGAGTTTTTATGATCAGGTACGTCCCGTGTTTTAATCGACATTTGTGCATTTATTTCTTTTCCCCTTATCTGAACTGAAAAACTCGTATACAGGCTCCCACTATGTCAAAATAGGCACAATTTTCTCTCGTCATCTCTCGTCATCTCGTGATTTGCTTTCAATACAACTTTAACCATGTTACACTTCCTCTCTCCCTCCCCCACCCTGCCTGCGTCTATCACATCCCCCAACTTCCCACCCTCTTCTCTCCGCGCTTCCTCCCCCTCTCTCTCTCCCTCTCAACCGGTCCTTCCACATCTATCCATCCTCTCGTTTAAGCATGTCAATGTATGCCAATTAATTTTCTGAACAAATCGTATGAATAAAATTTATAACCGTTATAATGGTGAAGTTGCCATTTTTCCGTCTGCACGTCACATGATCATGATATGGGAGCGTCAAACTTTCAAGAACGCCAGCAAGGGAAATGTGATTTGTTCAGTAATGCTCTCCAATCCTTTCTGACATTGGATTGAATGCGGTTGATTATGACGGCGTATTGAATTTATTCATAACATGAAATGCTTACATCGACCAAATTTAATTACATTTTCAAAATCGATATTTTATGAAAATCTATATTGAAATCACTTCTATTAAGGGAAATCATTTTCAGATGGAAATGTGGTGTATTTGGCAATAATAAATGTTAAAATTCTATCTAAATTCCTGGACGAAAGTTTTATTTATGGGGGGGGGGGGGTGTGGGGCACGGTATAGAACATAGGGAAAAATCCAATTAATCCTGATCGTGATGAAAAATAAGTTTAGGTAAACTAGTAACTTTGTTATCCACCCCTGCAAAAAGTGAAGAAAATTGTTATTTTCATTATTTTCATTATTATCATTTCATAATTATTATCATTATCATTATCGTATTTCCTTAGAATCCGTTATATTTTATGAAAATTTATATCTTGCTTGTAATTTATTTGCTTTCAAGAGACATCACATCCTGCATATTTTATATCAAAAAGGTTTTTCTAGTTAAAAAAGGGAAAAAAGCACACAGGAGACTTGCTAGAAACTAAAATGATGTATTCACCTTCAACACAATTTCCTCCCTATCCCCATTGGTGTTACATATTGACACGCCACCCATATTAAATATTTGATGTGCGAATTTTTCGAGTAAAATATCCCTGGGAAAGTAAGCTTCAGGATTACTATTTACATATGATTGATTTGGATATAAGAATCAGGAAACATGTAATATTGATGAGGCACACAAAGAAGTAAAGGCCGTAAAGCGATGGTGACGAGCTAAACGTTGGTGACCTGATTTTCCTTTACTTTATAAGGCTGTATACGGAGCACGAAACCAAACTCAAATAATATTTCTTTAGCAATGAAGTTAAATCAGTGACAGTTTATATCATATCACTTGAAAAATGTAATCTTTAATAGCAGAATAATCATGTTAAGAGGTCCATGTATTATGGAGGAGTCCTTCAATTTTCTTTTTAAATAGTTTAGTTTAATAGTTTAAGTAGGTTTACTTTTATTGCACATTAGACATGAAATGTTTCAGTGTTTATGTGCCCAATGAGGAACGCAATTGTGTGCCATGCTGCCACCATTGCTTTAAGAAAGCAAAATGTTTTTAATTGAAGATGAAATCATTTTTTTATGTTGAATGTTCATTGTGTTCAATATGGTGTTAATTCATTTGTACTAACATTTACTTTACTTCCATTTACTTCCACAAAACATCAAATAAATACATCCATTCCAAAATCACTAGTAAAAAAAAGATCAGAAATATAATTAACTTTACACATACGTTTAAGTACGAGTTTTTATAACATTTAGCAGTGTAGCGCTTATTTTATTTATAATTTTCTTGGCCATATTCTAAATCTGGGCCAAAACTATTATGTTGAGCACAAATTTGTTGATCACTTAAATTTCAACTTCTAAGCTTGATAAAATTCCGAGTATAACCTGGAGTTAATAATATTGGAACTAGAAGTGCGATGATGGCTAGTAATTCAGGTTTATTTATACATAGTATTTTTTCTATACGGAATTGATTTTATTTCAAATTATTTCTTGCATCATTTCACTTTTGCCTACCATTTCCGTCAACCTTGCCAAAATTTAGCCAATCACTTTCAGTGTGTTTAAACTATACAGTGATCAGTTGAAAAAATATTTTTTTATACAGTTCTTACCCCTTTATAACACTTTGGTTACGTAAACAAAGCCTTTTCAAAGTAGATTCAGGATAGAATTGGCTTAGATCCAGGGTTGACTACTAAAAATGTATGTTGTAGTAGTTTCAGATCCATGAGCGGAAATCCCAGGGGACACAGGGGTGACGTGTCCCCCCTACTCAAAATAGTAGGGGGAGGGGGACACAATATCAAATGTCCCCCCTACTATTTTGGGTCTTTGGTGATGCTAAGAAATATATCACTCAAAATGGGAATAAAACCTGCGTTTTGGGACGAGATGACTTTTTTTTGGCTTGTCAAATATATTTTCGTCGAAATGACCTTAAATTTTAAGTAATAGCTTTTTTTTTTGCTTGACAAATTTTCCAGACCCTTGTACCCCCTACATTTTGGGAGAGATTTCCGCCCCTGTTCAGATCTACTGTAGATATGGAACCCGTTTCATAAAACCCGGTATAGCAAATTTGCAATAATAGTTTAAAGTCACTGAAATCCTTTAATATGATTGGATAATAGTCGATTTGTTTGAAATTGAGCATTTGTTATCATAACAGGTATTTATGAAACCCGGACCATTGTTTAGTCGATCGTGACTCGCCTGTATGCAAAATATAGTGCAAGATGAAAAAAAAACGGCTTACGTGCATCATGCGTTTCATTGGTTTTCCAGGAAACATGACCGAACACACAACCACTTTCCCCCTATTGTTTTTAATATATGGGATACTGTCTACTAACCTTTGCTCTAAACGGGTCAGTTCCGAAATTTGTACATTTGACATTGATATTTTGACATTTTCATTACAAAAATCATACTTTTTGATAAATTTTGACAGAGTATTCTGAAAATAATCCCCACATATAATATCACATATCAACCTTTTCCCTTTTCTTTCCTTTTTTCTTTTTTTTTCCTTGGTCGTAATTTTTTTTTTTTTTGGGGGGGGGGGGTGAAGAGCACCCCAACCGTGTGTAGACTTCTCGTGCAATCAATGGTAATGGACATGGTAACGGTAAAGATTTTTATCAAAAATATATTTGTATTCAAATGCTCAACAGCAAAAACCACACAAACAAACACATTATAGTGTTCGGAACTTCAACGTATAATTACAATTCTATGTAATATAAGTTGCTAACAGAAATACATACTATTGCAATTTCAGGTGGCGTCAAACATTTTCAATTTAAAAAGGCCCATGATAATATTACTGACAATAAAAAAAAAAAAACTAAGAGAGGGTGATGATAGAATAAAAAAGGTTCTGAAGAGTCCAAATAGAAAAGAAAGAAAAGGGAGAGAACGAGAAAGAAGAAGATGAAGAGAGAGTGTTGAACAAAGGAGAAAGAGAACAACAGAAACAGACATAAGATACGGAGATGTAGAAAATAAACAAAGAAAAAAAGTTCAGATACAATGGTAAGCATAAACGGACAATGTAAATCATTGTAGTGATAGTTAAAGGAAAGTTGTGAGAGGAACAGCCTGCAAAGCATGAAAAGGTGCAGAATGACATCAATACTGAATCAGTGATAGCAAACCATGAACTTTTTGTGAGAGAAACTGAGGCTATGAAATAAAGAAATATGGGGACAAAGAGAGAGAAAGAAATAAGCAAAAATAATAATTGCTCATCAAATGACCAATTTGAACGTCACTTAAAGCAGGGGCGGATCCAGCTTTCGCCAATAGGGGAGGGGATATTTTTTACCCATATTTTCCCCGATCGGCCGCTTAAAGTTGATTTTTATTTGTTTCTATGAATTGGTAGCCCTAACAGTCACTTCTTAGCTTTATTCTCACAAAACATAAATAAGTAATAATCTTATATAAGCCCCTATTGAATAGTACGAGCTAATTTTTAAAGGAAATTTCATGCATTTTCCTGAAAATTGAATATTCTGAGCAATGATTGTGATCTTGAACAAGATGTGTATGTAACTAAATAATTACTGCGAGCGCGAATATACGTTCTGGCCTGATGGAGAACAGACCTTATAGGGACTGTTCGCAGTTACCAATGAAAACGATACATATTTAAGCATTCTATGCACTTTTTGTAATCATAAACAGGATAGGTATATAACTACATTTCATGCGAGTGCGAAGCGCGAGCGATGAAAATAAGATTTAGACCTAAAAACGGGACACACTGTTCATGATTCGTAAATCACGAAAAGGATGACTTATTGGGTATCTTGCTACATAAATAATGCGAGCGCGAAGCGCGCGAATAAAATTTTTGATATTCTGATATGAAACTGGATAATTCTAGTACGTTTTGAATAAGTAACAAACTGCGCATCTATTGTGTGCGCGTGTTTTTTACATTAAGACCTAGAATCTGGGCATTCTAAATACATTTCTTTTATGCGTGAGCGCGAGCTGAAAAATAAAATGATGGCGATCTGAAGAGGGTCAATTTCAAGCATCGTAGGAAAATTGCGAAGTGGATATGGAAAAAGGATGCGATCGCGAAGCGCGTGCCGATTTTTTAAAATTAATGTTTAGACCAAGCACCCTGGGAAATTGTAAGTACATTTTGTCATTGTGAAAATAACCATTTTCCTATTCCTCTTCCAATGCGCGAGATGAAACATGTCAATATCGATATTCCATTCTGAAAAAAGGGTCAATTTCATTAGGAACTCTTGAAACTGTGATTACCTTATTTATCAATCTAATATTAATGCGAGATCGAAACCTTTTGATACTAATGCCTGAAAACCGGACATTTTTAGCATTTTTTGAAATATTGTTACACGGCCTGCTTGTGCGCATATGGTAATCCTCCTATGCAGAGCTAATTGGCCGTTGATGGGCCGGTGCAGGAGACGCATGTGCAGGAGAATGTCTTGATGCCCGCGGGTAGCGTGGTCTAGCTGCTTATTATGTGAACCAACAGAATGCGGTGCCACTACGATTAGGCCTGTTGCGATCCTGCCGGCCGTAGGCCGTAAATTAAGCACGGGTATAATACCTCCTTCGTACTTTCTTTTTTTTAAGCGTTTCTCTCAAGTTAAAAAGGACATTTTTGGGGGGTTGGCAAAAAATGGGGGGGGGGCGGCTCGCCCCTCCCACCTTTGATCCGCACCTGAAAAGGTGCACTGTAGTACAGCATTCCCCGTCCATTAAAAGCAAGAATTCAAAAGTTTACAGAGTCGACCAGCAGATCAACATACGTTGTACGCTGTCGTACGGAAAGGAAGAAATCCGCACGTTTTGGGGGACCCATCAGATGATTAACAAAGCAACGCATGTCACTATGATGAAGCAAACTGTCTTGGCGCAAAGGCTGTAACATTCACCAGTATGTAAATCCCTTGATAAATTGGATTTGCAAACGTGGTTTCCGACTCCATGACGACGTATGAAGATAAACGCTGTGACCTAGATTCCCATTATTCAAGCTCAATAACGCTTAATTGCTCCGAACTTGGGAATTTAGATTAACACATCTAGGGAACACTCCCACGTGAGATAGAGTTTATTGTAAAAAGAATTTGGCAAGACCTGTTTTCAAGGATATCAAGGAATTTTACTCTTCACACCCAAGGCGCAATTTCAGCCATGATTCGTATTCTCATAGTTCCCCAAAGTATTAGTATTATACCTGTCTCTTACCTGACATTGCTAATTTTCCCATGAATTATACCTTTTGCATAGCAGAGCGAGACTATAGTTGCACCAAGCTCAAGCTAGTTATGACTTTAGAAATGATGTTCGTAACCAGAATTGTGATAGTATGTAATTCAGTTGATGATGCTGTCGAATTATGGCAAAATATGTTTTTACAAGTTGTTGACAAACACATGTCAATTCGTTCAAAAAGAATAAGTACAAAGGGTTGTACTTATATTATTACTTATAGTATATTATACTTGATTAATTTATCTTTGTCAAGTATATTTCTGCAACAATGGAAAAAAGCCAATAATCCCCCAATTCACAAAGGTGACGATAAAACTTCTTCGAATCATAGACCCATCTCAATTTTGTCCTGCGTTTCTAAAATAACGGCAAGTTTTAATTTTTTGCGACAGAATAATATTTTCACACCTGCCCAGTCCGGTTTTCGGCCACGGCACTCAACCATTACCACCCTCCTAGAGGTAACCGACGACTGGTTTCAAGCAATCGACACCGTGTATTGTGATATTCGTATATGAAAAAAATAATAACTTAGGTATTTCTGGCACACCATTCTTATTGTATCGAAGTTACATGTCAAGACGGGATTGTATGACTCTTATTAATTTGGAACTCTCTTATGAATCAGTTATTACCCTGCGGTGTACCCCAGGGATCACTCCTTGGGCCGCTCTAAAATAACGGCAAGTTTTAATTTTTTTGCGACAGAATAAGATTTTCACACCTGCCCAGTCCGGTTTTCGGCCACGGCACTCAACCATTACCACCCTCCTAGAGGTAACCGACGACTGGTTTCAAGCAATCGACACCGTGTATTGTGATATTCGTATATGAAAAAAATAATAACTTAGGTATTTCTGGCACACCATTCTTATTGTATCGAAGTTACATGTCAAGACGGGTTTGTATGACTCTTATTAATTTGGAACTCTCTTATGAATCAGTTATTACCCTGCGGTGTACCCCAGGGATCACTCCTTGGGCCGCTGCTCTTTATATTATATGTCAATGATTTAGTAAAATGTATTAAGACATGTCATATAAAATTTTATGCGGATGACACCGTTTTGAATTTTTCACACCCCTCCATTAAAAGAATCAACGAGGCCATGAACTTAGATTTAGAAAATATGTACCAATGTCAATATGTCAATTAGTCGGCTTTCTGGGAAGATTGCGGCGATCCCTTAGTGAATCGATTCTGAAATTAACACATAGTTCATTGATCCTCCCTACTTGATTATGTTGATGTTGTTTACCATGCATCCTTCTAGAAATACACAGACCGCCTTCAAAAACTATAAAACAGAGCAGCCAGAAGTATACTCCAGATTAAATCCGAATGTCATATTTATTTCAGAAATGCATTATACAGTTAATTGGCAATAACTGTTGCAAAAAGAAGAAGCGATCATTCCCTTATTCTCATAAGATCATGAATATAAATCTATCAGCAAAATATTATGAAATGAATTTGAGTTAGTATCACATAGGTATCCCTCCCGTTTCGGAACCATATTTGAATTACCAAAACCAAGAACAAATTACCTCAAAAAATCCTTCAAGTATAAAGCGCCATGGCTTGTAATTCCCTTCCTCCTCATATTAAACCATCCCCTAGTATTAATACTTTAAAATCTAAGAATGTTGATCTGTAGCACATGGACTGCGGTACCCCCTCCCATTTTCACGGTTAGGTTTGCAAACCTTCATTTTTTTTTTCTATTTGCGGAGTTTTATCTAAATATGTTTACTGCTGATATTTGTAATTATAATAATTTATGTTCGTCGCTGTTTTCATCTTGTATATCTGTTATTTTAATCTGGTTTTATTGTGTCTAACTTACATGTTGATGTTTAATGTTTTGGGGCCCCATGGAAGACCAGCGTGAGTGTGCCAGTGTGACGCTGAATGTGGGTTATCCACCGTATTTTATTGTAGATAATTGTCCTTTTAATACGGAAATAAATACTAATACTACTACTTATATCTAAAACATGCAATTTGAAAATGTATTTTTATAACTTAGGGTGCATAATAACAGAAGTTTCCTATGTAGTGCATATTATACAGATATCGACTAATGGTGTGTGTAATATAAACATTCTTTGGACCGCCGGATTGTATTTTCCCGAGGGGTTATATTTTCCCGAAGCGCGCAGCGCTGAGGGAAAATATGATCACGAGGGAAAATATTAATCCTTTAGGTGGTCCAAAGAATGATTTTTTACACATCCCATCAGTCAATATCTGTTATATTAGATAGCCTCTGAAGATAAAGTTAGGCCTAACGATGCGGGCAGCATGTTTATGATATTCATGTGATTGATTGAACTGGTATAGATCTAACGTTAGATTAATAGACCAGTTCGTAGTTACTTCATGGGCAATTTTGGTCAAATGACCTTTCATTTCTTTCATCATGATAGGCAGATTTCAAAGCAATATATTACGTAAGCTTGCCTTACATAGCAGGATGAAGAAATTGAATAGCCAAGGTGACTAGAATAGCACACCAATGAACACTTAATGAAGGTATTTTTGGCATTCCTACTTTGAATGCATATCTTAGCATGTTGCACAATGTACTTGACAAACTGTGAAATACCAGTCGTTCGTGGAAGCATTGTTGTTTTTTGTGGATGTAAATGAAAACGACAATTCAAAAGAATATATGAATAATCAAGACATCAAAGTTGGTGCTTATCTCATTAGATTTTAAAGCACCATGTCACTTTATAGCAAATGACCTTCTTCTGATCATGCGTAGAATCTTTTGATCATGCGCAGAAAGGAACTACGAAATGGCTTATTAGATTCACTGTCTTAGTCTATAACGCAGTGAATGACCCTGTTCTATTCAAATCAACTTTGTTTAGGCCTAGCCCTAGATCTAAATCCAAGTTCGAGCCCAGACCAGGTCCAGGACCCAAGGCAGGCCGATAATGCATGGTAACATCTAATCCACAAGAGGGTGCCATACACGCAAAAAAATATATTCATGGACCGGTTGTTCAATATATTCATCGAAGGTGGACCGGCTGGGAAAATACATTGATTTTGATCATATCGCGTGACGCGTTATGGACCAATCACGCTTGGCTATCTGTCTTGGCTATCTAATATCACAGCATAGACTATAGAAGTTCAATGGACTTTAGATATATTAGAAGAACAAAGAGGATATAGAGAAGATTGGCCTATGCCAACAATCTTTCTATACTAAATACCCCTCCTGCTATCTGGCGTTTTCATGTCTCTCCTAATGAAAATACTACAAATATAACAAGTAAAATTAATCTAAAACACTTATCCGATCGTTTATCTATTTCGGACCTAATTTTTATTCCATGTCAATCAGACCTAATAAAAAAAATGAGCCATACTGTGTGTGAAAATGTATTTCATGGTCACATTTACATAAGTTGGCACACAGTGCTTGTATTTTTACGTTGAAGTGCGCGCCTTCAACATAATTATGTCAGAATATCGCAAGAGCGTTGTCTATGCATGAATAACGCTTTCAAAATGAATGTAAACTAAACGAACCATAAGTCTCGGTATTTCTGTTCTTTTACCATTAATGTACTTGTTTTTAGTTGCAGTGGCAGAGATATACTTTCGGCCATCTTCTAAGATGCAAGATTCGAATTGGAAGTCACTTTTTCCAATCAAAACTGATTGCTTTCTATGTCAATAAACCGCCCTAATGTGTTTGCATGTGTTTCGGTAGAGGACAGTCCACTATAAAACTCGGGTGATAAAACCAACATGCTAGACACATCCTTATCGGGTCGAAATATGCCTGCTGGATCAGGTTACGTGTGGGCAAAGTACTGTCTTACCGTTAAGCCAACACAAACCTACACGTGTATCAATCAGCCGGTGCTTCAAGAATGACCCGAAGGCATCCTAGACAATCTTGAAAGAAGATAAGAGAGCAACAGTTCAACATATGTCTTAGAAAGCATTTAAGGGTGGGGAAATAACAAAGAAAAAAAAAGACAGAACCTGATAGAGATGCTAACATGTCATCCTATAATTGGAAATAATTCGGCACCAAACCGTACCTGCATCAAATGAAGTGGGCAGGGATACAAAAGAGGTTCATTCATATAGATGTATAAGTATAATTTTAATACTCATTTAATACAGACATTGGGGACGCTTGATTCCTCCACCCGCCTTCGTCATTGCTTTCGTCATTGACCTTTCATTGAGAAGAAAAGATTTAAAAATTGTGTCTTGTATGTCAATGAATAATTGATATGTTAACATTTTATTTGCTATCGCAATGATTATTACACATTTTTTGAATATGCAATTTATTCTATTTTTTTGCTTGTATCAAGCCATGTTAATGTTAGATTTCCTTCCACTTTTGTCCAATGCTTTTATCTGTACCAGGATGGTGTTTCATAAAGCTGTACGAACGACTAGTGGTCCTTTCATGTGTTAAATGACACCGTTGATTTAGCTTCTAAGAAAGGATCACCAGTCGTTCGTAAGATCACTTGTAACTTACGAATAGCTATATGAAATACCTCTACTAAGTGCATTTCATAGGTTAAACATTCGAACCAATGTAAGGATAACAAGCACAGAATTTTCTTACTTGTCAGGTCATGATTTAACTGAGTAGACGTTTGGCTTCGTCCTCATGCAATGAGTGGTACATTTCGGCAACCTGCATTTCGGCTGTCCTCGGCCCGTGTGCCATATACTCTGCCACTTCAACTGCTGTAAGTGAAGTGACGGAAGGTCAAATGGTCTAGTGGTTAGAGCATAGCCTCATAATGGCGAGGTTGTGAGTTCCTCATTATTATCCCTTTGTGGAGTAGATGTTGGCATCCATATAGACACACACAAGAGCTATCTTCATTCGTATACCCATTAGCCATTGTCCGATCATGAATCAACTGCTTGGAGACAATTAGCAAGAACTTGAACCTGTTATATTGCTATTGACTAGAGTTTCTCGCATCTTGATATCACCTTAGGATGCTACCAAATTCATTTCAAAACTCATTATACTTTGAATAAAACCATTCATGATTACCCCACCCATAATTCTTCTAATTTACATTTAGTCAATCCAAAACTACGTATTGCCCAGAGATCCGTAAGATCATGGTCCTGACCTTTGAAATCCTCTCCTAGACTCATTTGAATCCTCTTGCTCCCTACACTCATTCAAAGCTAAACTTTAAAAGGTCATGTTACTATCGGAATATGTAAAGTAAACTTTCTTGTGTCATAATCGTGTTCTATTATTCCTTTTCCATCATCATTATCATTATTTCCACCACCACCACCACCACCACCACCATCATCATCATCATCATCTTCATCATCTTCATATATGATTACCAGTATTTTTTTTTCTTGATTATTATAGCAAGTGTTGGCTTGTTAGATTTTTTTTCTTTTTATTTTTATACTTAATCAATACTGTAAAAAATCGTGATTTTCCATTATGCTCATAATATGATTATATGGTTAATACATGTTTCGGTTTGTCATATTTTTCAAGCATTTTTTTTTGCTTACAATGGCAATCCATCTTCTGATATATGCTAATGATATATGCCTGATTTATTGTCAATATATATTTGTAATATTATATTGTTATTTAGAAAAAAGATAAATAAAAAATCGCCAACTTTTTCAGAGCCTCCAGCATCTTTTTAAAGCCCTTTTCTGTCTTTACTAAGCACTTCCAGTCTTCCAGGCCGGTTTTGACAGGTTGCAATTGCTGCCATACCACTTACCCGTCGTATCCAGGATCGGTTGGATTTTGCCGTGTGTCTTTTGGTCTTCACCCCAACAACAACCCTGTTAAAAAAAAAGAAAGTCATGTTCCTCTGAACTGAATTGAAGTTTTGTTTAGCAGGCACCTGAAATGAATTGTACATAATATAAATTAAAAATCACGGTATACAATTCTAAAACATATATGTATGTATAGATATATATACACCGTATATATGCAATGTAAATGTATAAACTCCCTTGGCTTGGCATGTATAGACTATTACTGTGATCTAAGTTTCCTGGGGTTCGAGAGAATGGCGCACCTCGTTCCAATTCACCTCATCTAATAATGAAATCATGTGTAGAGCGAATAATGCAAATCCTATACTGCCAGCGGTGGGGATCAGCAGTATATCCTTTGTTCTCTGGAATTATACAGGCTCAAATCATGGATATAATGAATAATAAACGCCGATGGGATGGGTGAATTTGACAGAGGTACGGAACCAAAAACCACATTTAAGTGCAAACAACCTTTGAAAGTTTCAACTTTCAATAATATGCCTAGACCCTATGTGCACCTAGGAATACTATTGCGTGGGATCCTTGCCTAAAAACTGAACACCATACTTGAAATCATAGAAAGGATAAGACAGAAATTTGTAGATTTAAGGAGCAAAGAATGGTAGATTGGAAGGACTCTGAAAGACTCATGCATGCAGGCATCTTTCAAAACCAACCCTGTCCTTACAATCCATGTGGCACACGTCCGGCCCATATGACGAATGTGAAGAAGTTCAAGAAATTTTACAGCAGTCTCAGATTAGCCAAAATAAATCAGTCCCACTACACAAATTCCTAGTCATAGCAGAAGATTTCAACCCAAGACTGAACCTAAGTTCAATGTTGCCAAGTTAACCTCCAAGGTATTAGGGTAATTTGTTAGGGGAGCATCCAATTTTAGTCAGTAATACACTATTCCAGAAGAGACGGAAAACTGCACAAGATCATAACCTGCAGGAAGGCGTTTTGAATTGTAAAGCATTTAGCTCTTTTGCTTAGAGCACCAAGGAAAGCAATTCTAGAAAGAGAAGTATACCAGTGGAGGGACTTCGTGAAAGATCCAGTATTGCAGGCCAAATACACCAAAGAGATTGAAAACATTACAGCATGAACCGTATCAGCACTTCATACAAGCAAATAAAAATCTGCGAGCCTTGCCTTAATAGGCTGGAAAAAGTAGTAGAAAGGCTTTCTGTAAAAACGATACCATCTCAGAAGCTTGAAAAAAAATCAATACGTACATTAAAAAATGAAACAAACGATGCAGATTATAGCAGATCTGCACAGGAAAGAAAGGAACTGCACCTCAATTATATGCTAATCATATAAACGTCATCAAACTTATAATTACATGGCTCGTCATATTTCTTAATTATTGACATTTATATACAAATTTTGTTTATTTAATTATCAGCACAAAAATAAGACATCAAATCGTTGAAAAAAATCTTAATTTTCAAAGCGTATTTCACCATCCCATGCAAATCCTATGCAGTCTACATTCTATCATCTTATTCAGACATCCATGTCCGTCGTCCGTAACTACAAAAACGATAGTCTTAGCACATTTTGTTTTAAAATGACTCCTCGCGTGCAACAGCTTCGCTGTTTCGTTTCAGTTTAAGAAGTCTCACAAGTGAAATTTCTTTATCGTACGTTGTTCGAGGGATGTCGCATGTTTTGTAACCAACTCACGTACAGGAACTCCTTCGATTTCGTTCAGCCCAATATTTGAGAAGTATTCAATGACTCGATGTTTTAAAGAAGTTAATCGATGGTTGAAAACTCTCATGGTGACAAGGTGAAACCGTGTTTTTGACTGGCATTGTGACTGAAATGCTGAAAAAGGATATATTTTTTCTATCCATCTTGAAGTGAAACCATACAATGCTATGAAACATTTGTTATTTTTTATAGAGATAATTAAATCCAAATATTCGAGTCTTATTTGGGTTCAGATAGTTTGAGGACAGGAATTTGACAATACTGTTTCTAGATGCGACACTAGAAATCCCCTTACTGTATAAATGGGAACTTTCAAATAAAAGTATATTACCATCAATCCATTCCAGCAGAATATATCAAATAACACTTGCCTTCAAAATATCTTGTTTATAGGATTCAAATTTCAGTGTTTTTCATGGTCATAACAATCAATAATCTTTGAAGGAGAATTCATCAATGTTCGGCATATAGGAAAATATATTATTCGTCAAATTTTACATTCATTGGATATCAATTGCTTTGCAATAAACTCACGTACGAGACAAGAGGAAATTTCAGCCTCTGCAATTTCATTCTGACTCTTATTTGAGAAGGGTTCTGTTACTCGGTAGTTCCATCTCATTGAGCAAACATCTACGTTCCCAAAGTGAATTGGATATTTACATTTGGCTACTGGAGCTACTGCAATTAAGGCAAGCCATTGTTAGTTTTGTAATGAATGTTTTCAAGAAGAAATGTGTGTGTGGTTATTCTAGAGCTGCAGGGAATATTTTATGGAACTACCATCTAATCATGATAATATAAGTGTACTTGTATTTGATCTAAGCGTGCCCTCGACATCATAAAAAACATTTTGTGAGAATGTGAGAGAATAAAATTAGTCAAACAAGAAGCGAGTTATTTCTCGACGTGTGATGACTTAAAAAATGAAATTCACCTAAAATAGATATCAAGCGCATTTATGTATTACAATATTACTTTCCTAAAATTATGTCGAAAATATGCATAAGATTTTTCATTTCAAACTTTAAAGGGCAGCCCCCGGTACTGATAACCACCACATTTGTTTCTAGACTCTTTAGGATTAAAAAAAAACTTTTTGGGTAATATTGCTGCGTATATCCATAGAGCCGTTGCTCTCGAATCCTACTCGTCCAAATAGTACCCTCAAACACTTCAAGGAGTACACCCGCATCCATACAACCTCTTTATATGAACGCCTCCCGATTTTTTTTCCCGGATGAGGGAACAAGGCTCGTTCAATTATTTTGATATGTAAGACTGACATCTGTTGGTCAGTTTCTATTCGCACACACCCTCAACAGTAATGCAAGTCCATCCTGTCCTCAGTAGACTTAAGTGAGCACTTAACACAGGAATACAAGCGAAAACACTACTTCGACATTAAAACAAAATTATTTGAGTTGCTGCAAATCTCACTTTTCAACCACTACATTTATTTTTAATTCTGCATCATTTCATTATGTAATTGACGATTTAGGTTATGTTTTACATGTACTTGATGATTCATTGTCATTGTTAAATCTGCTCAACGCTCAGCACACCCTCAGACTCACGCACGCTTGCAAACTCACACTCGCTCACATCAGCATCACACATCCCATGTATGATTTTTTTCTGTATGAGCTACTTTAATACAACGGCTTGACAACAAACTTCACAGTTTCAGCTATCCATTTAATTACTGGTTAGCATCCAAGTATGTCTTTAAACCATGAAAATTAGCTTTGACTTTTATTCCTAATCATTTATTGGTTAGAACGATTCCCTGGACAAATATTCGGAATTCCACAAGGGTGCGAGACACTTCACACCTCAATTCCAGATCACCAAACGAAGCTGGATGTCTAGTATATTGATTTACGAAGAAAGCGAGGGATCAAAAATGAAAAAAAAGGCTTTAGAAAGAGGAAATCCTGAATGGAAATGGCGCTGTAGTGGCGTCGGGTTGTGAATAATAGACAATGGAGGGATTTAGGATTTAATATTAAGCAATGGTTTTTACGTGAATTAACTGTGCAACTCCTTGGCTATGCCACATCATTTTAGCCATGAAAAAAGGACCGGGTCTCCTTTTATACTTAGCATTTAAGTCAATTCACCAAAAAACATCGACACTATCTTAAAAAAGGTAATTGCATAATTAAAAAACCCAAGCCATTAAAACAGGGAATTTGCGAAAAGAATTTGAACGAATTCACTTAATATCAGTAGCCGGATCTCAATATCAGTAGCTGCAATAGATTACTTTGAATTCAAGCCACACCAATTACGTTTTCCTCAGCGCAGCTTTTAGTTTCGAATAGCAACAGCTTTGTATTCATTGAGATATATTAAGTGAAATTCATCTAAAATGTGTTTTCCAGAATCATGTAATATGAACACTTTCTCGTTTCAAAGGAAACGGGACGCTATCAAAATTTTTTAAAAAACCGAACAGTTTGAAGAAACTAGAAAGAGAAAGGGTCATTTATCAACAGTAAATAAGGGCATATCAAAATAGGGCATATAATTAGAGGTTAAAAGGGATGAAATTCATTATCAAAAGAAAACGAAGTAGCGAAAGAGCAATCATACTTTGAAAGGGAACGTGCGATGCACTTGCGGGATGAAGCAGAACGCTAGATAAAGAAACGGGCGCCCTCGGGCACGTAAAGAGTGGATTTCAAGGACAACTTATCTGATATAAAGAACAGGCACTAGGAGAAGGCAACACATAAAACAGGTCCTTCCAAGGTGGAAGGGGCACAGAACACGTTCGTGAGTGTCACCTTTCTTGGGTAAAAGGGGGACACGGATTCAAGAAAGGACATATTTAAGAAGGCAAAGGAGCACTTGCTTACTCCATAAAACGGGTCAGGGGCAAAGTACACCTTCATGAGGGGGCATTTTTCTTGCGTATAAAGGGGCACTCTTTCAGTGCTTCAAAATGTGTGTGTGTGTGGGTGGGGGGGGGGCACTGTGCCCCCGCCCCCAGGATCGCTGCCCCAGCATTAAAATATGGACATGTTTATACGAGCCATAATAATAACGAGATACATATAAAGTGCTTGCTACTAAAAAAAGTAATTATAACAAGTTATCCTTAAGATGGAGATAAAAACAACATGAAATTCAATTATTGTACGTGAGAGGACTTAAAATAGATTGAAATAGATTATTGTTTGTTGAGTATGTCATGATGATAAATGGCAATGGGCTATTCTAAAGCTTTTTTTCTGTTTTGAATTTTCAGTGGGATTTATTTCAGTGAAGAGATGATGTGCATTAATGTTTTTCCAGGTTTGCAAAACAAGATCAACTGAAATTATATTGCAAAACAAAATCAAATAGTCTACCCTCCTACAATAATAGTTTCTTAATTATGTACTCGATATGCACTTCACTTGGCAGCAATTTATCCTTCCTTTTTTGTATAAATCTACTCGTGTTACTTTCAAGATGATTACTTTATTCTGCTCTGAGAATGTCAATGGAGTGTTCTGTACCGCCACTGTATACTTCAAAATCAAATTAGATTTCTTAAGCTTAGGCAGTTGTCTATGTGTTCCTTTGATTGCAATAAGTACTGAACACGGACAGTAAGCTTAAAATACAATCTTGATTCGCACAATTTGCAGAAAATAGATTCTTTACTGATAAGATTTTCAAGACAAGAAAACATTTTTCATAGAAAGGACCTCTACGGAAAACACTCTCAATATGAAAAAGAATTTAATGACGTATTATTTGACTGCGACCAACGTTGTGAACAATAATATGGAATAGTATTAAAAATCAAACTCGTGGACCAAGGACAATTTTCACATGAATCATAATACAGAAAGAAAGAAAATGGAGTATTAAAAGACGGATCCCTGCAAGTCATAGTCTTAGCCACGCACATAATTATGTCTATTATCACGCATAACATTAATGCACTTTGTTTACAACATTATCAAACACAAAATCGAAACTTTCCTCCAATGTTTTATTGGCATAACTTTTTTTATCCATAAGCTTTCTGTGGCACAGAATGGTCTTTCGAAATATGTAATTCTTTAGTAAGCTGACATTTCAAAACTGCGAGTTAATAAAATAAGAAGTTATTTTGAGTCATGCTAATGAATAAAATTGAAAAAAGGGCAGTTACAAGAATCTGTTGCAAATAGATACGAATTTATTTGAATTTGATAAATACTACAATAAGTACTGAAAACAGAATCTTTAACTCATTTGATTGAACAAAATTATTAGACCTTTCCCTTTAACATGACCCCATTAATGCATTCCATAGTTGCGTTGTATTATTATTGATCTTGAGATCCAGAATAGAAGAAGCTCCTTCCTTAGAGATCGAGAACGGAGTAGGTTCAAGGAAAACAAGTTGGATAGGATCAATAATAGTGGAGATGTATAGAGAGAATGAAGTTCAGGAACGACGTAATACTGTCTGCTGTATTCGAGACAGCGATCCCCCCAAAAAACCCAAGCCATATTGGCAAGACCACTTGCTACTGTGAATATCAATCTTGAAATGGTACTTTTTCACACATACTATCACATTGAGCAATCATTTCAAGTTTATCACCACACGCATACACGTTTTTTTTTATCTTTCATTTTTTTTTCGCCGGATAAAACTACTTTTTGTACGATGACAGAAAAGCTATGCTAAAAGCTAGTTAAACAATCTATACTTCTCTTTATGACACCCTTTTTTCGTCTCTCTTCACTCCCCGATTCCTCCCTCTTTATGTAAAACCCCATTTTTATTACTTGGATAATCTGGGAGTGGTAGCCCCTGCCCCTAGAGTGCCGCCCCTGTGTCTTAATAAACCCTGGACAGCATTGACTTTTTAATAGCAGGTGGTCCACATGATACATGTTCAAGAACTTCTTGAAGACAACCACACCATAGCGTATTGCCTCCATACCAGGGTCCCATAACACAAAGCTTAGCAATGATCATTCTACGATTGATTGCATTGACTACAATGTACAATCAATCGTAAAAATCAAGCGTAGGATCAATCGCCAACCTTTGTATTACGGAACCGAGTTTAGGCAGTTCAGGTGCCAGTGTGGTGAACAATCAACACAAGGGATCAGGCGTATTAAAAAAAAATTATATTAATCATTCTTTTTGAGGAACACTGTAATTTTCGCTCAATTGTTTTTCAATCAGGCTTCGAATTCTTTTTGTAGGCACGGTAATGGCCACCAACGACATTCATTGTCATTTTTTGGTGACAAGGGTGGCATTTACAATACCGATGACCATCATCACTGCAGCATCATTAATATGTTTCATGATGATAAGTAAGGAGTTAGGTTTCATAAAGCTCCTGTAGAATCTCAATTATCACGTGGACAAGCATTTCCAACTAAAATCCTATATATTTGTGTATTAAACTTTCATATTTCATAAATCATTTGATCGAAAATTTCACCGTTTACCAGAAATGAAAAGGGTTATAGGAACTATATTCCATTTATTTCAAAAATATATAATTGGGGTGTCTTATTTAGCACATGAAGGTAACGGGTCTTTTTCGAGCGTAAAGTTATGTATATGATTACGTAGGTTCATGATACGACCCCATTTTGTCCTTTAAGATTTTAAATGTTGTTAAATGAAGACACACCCAAAATAGGGAAAGTATGCCTATAAACCGAGTAGTGGAAAAGGTTGCATGACCGTCTTTATATTGGAACTGTACAAGCAGATGCCGCGTGGCGTATGCTTCATAAAACAATTGATTGATTAGGGTAATGATTTTGTGTAACGCAATGAGATCAGTCCTCCAGCAATGAAATAATGTTGACTTAATTCGTCGCACTTTCCACGCACCGTATAGATGGCTATTATAGGGGGAAAATCGATCTATTTTGATATCTTACGGAGAGATGCTATGTTTTCTGTCACGAATCTTGTTTCATTGTTTTAAATGACAAAAAACAGTTCGATTCGACGAAACAAACCCAAGCTCATCAATCTGTCCAACTTTTTTTTTGTTAAACACATTAAGCTTGATATATCAAACCATCAGCCTGAACCCATCGATTGATTATAAACACGTAATGCTGTCCTTACAAACATAACTCAGGAATCTTAGATTAAGAATATATGAAAATGGGCTGTCGATTATTATGCAATGATATGAATTTAATTCATGTACTTTTTTTGTCTCCACCGGAATTCCCAGAATTTCAAAGGAAATTAATCTTTGCTTATTTTATTTTCAGAAGTATTTTAGATATAGGGTTTGTCAATAAGTTACATGTTGCACGTGTTGGAAAAAAATCTTCCCTTATAAAGTATATCGAGCCTGCGTGGTCTTGAGAAATGATGATTTGATTTACTGATTAAAAGAGATATTTACATGGTGGAAAATCTAGTGAGCATATTGTTCAATTCCCACCAGTCACTTTATAACACATCGCTTCGTATAGTCAGCCTCACTATCACTCCACCTCCCTATACCACGTCTGCAATGCGTTCATCTTCATGACGTCACGCTGCTCCCGCGCGACTTTAAACAATGTAATTTCCGATGGGCCCCTCGGCGATTGTAAGGGTTAAATGGGAGCAGCATAAGGTTGGCGGCGGGGGAAATTTATCGTTTATTGACTTAACAAGTGGTCTTA
>NC_054740.1:8418873-8506139 GCF_018143015.1 Lytechinus variegatus | reverse complement strand
AAACATCATTTCATGAGAATCCTTTAAATTCAAGGTTAATTACCACCATATTACCATAGATTTAGATCTGGTACATTGAAATCAACTCATCTTTGTGAAATCATGAAATCTTAGCTGAAAACCGCTAATTCTGCTAACTAAACCAAAAAGGCATACACGTATGTGGGACAGTGTATATTAATCAATTTTGTTTGGAAAAATCCCCGACCATTATGGAAATTCTGTGCTTATTTTGATCATTTTTCAGCAATTACACATTTTTTTTCCAGAGCCATTTGTCACATATTTTAGGGGGTCGTCAATGTATTGGATTCTGATCGGACTAACTTGGAGATCGTTACCTCAATTGTTATTTATCTTTAATTTGCTTCATAATAATATAACCTTGCAAAGTGTTTTTTTCAAACATTTCATTGAAGGACTATATAAAAAAATCACTGTATTTGGGATATTGCTATTATTACTAAACCTTTGAATGATATTGGTTTGCTCTGAAAAGTTGATTCCGTTTTTCGGTGCATGAACTTTTGATTTATACAGTTTCTCGTTGGAAATACAATTTATGACTCGAGACATTCATGTTTTAAAAAAAAAACAGTAGCCTACAGTACTGGTAGCCTATAATCTAGGCTGCAATTATTGTCTTTGGCAAAATAGACTACGAATTATGGATGCTAGTCTTTGCCAAATCAGACGTATCGATTGCGTTCAGCGTAACATGTGTGTGCCGTGCTAGTCTGCTATGCAGACTTGAATGACTCGTGAGGTGGTGCGGCTGCTGGTTTCGCGAAGCAAATTACCTTCGCTCGCCTGTCAGATCTGCAGCCTTAGTAGGACCTAGTCTGCTATGCAGACTAATTGAATCAGCTGCTGTGGTACAAACACTGCAGATTTGGGTCTACTTTTGTCATAGTAGACCTGTTTGTTATGCAGACTCATTGAATCAGTGCTGTGGTATAACACCGCAGATGTGGGTCTACATTTGTAGACTATACATGAAAAGTCTGGGGTTCGATCCCGGCCACGAGCAAGGCACTTGATCTGCAATGCTCGTTTATCCTGCTTTCAAATAAATGGATATGCTATATGCTTATTGATAACTAGGTGTGCATTGTTAAAAAATAATAATACAGCAAAGACAATAATTGCAGCCCCCGCCTAGATCATAGGCTAAAAAACAGCGACATTACGGCGTATCTGATGAAAGTGACGATATACCTCAATCTCATTAGGGTATTCGCCACGCGCTAAGCTTAAGGTTCAGAAAAGAGCGAAAGAGACATACATTTTGTTAGAACATCTCATTTTGTTGTCAGTTGCAAATCAAAAACTATAACACTGTGAAGTCTGTCCTATCGACATTACAAAAGGAGAAATTCAATTTTGGCAATATACTAGTTCGTGGCAAAGACGTCAATACCTGTAATATATATAAAATATTGGTGCAATCACATTCAAAACAAAAATTTTGTCGGTTTCCATTTTCTATTAACATTGGGTTCATAATTTTTTTCATGGTGTATAGCAAACATCTTTATTAAAGATATTTGTTTTAAATCATGTATATATCAAAAGGAAGGAAACGGGGGAAGACAAAATATGAAATGCACATGATTTTGGGGAGTGCTTTTATGATCAATCTTGAACATGTCTGACCTTTTCAAGGAATGGAGGAATATTGGACGCAAAAGACTTTCCCTGGCTATGATATTGTGGGTAATATATATATAAAATAGACGGTGAAATGTATTTTAGCCTAAGTGACATGAATCGTTATATGGTTGCGAGCATTTTGAGTGGGAGCCTGACAGGCCAACAATGGGAACGAAGACCAAAAATAAGTGATAGGGAGTAGGGCGTACAGAGAAGGGAGTATGTATATATATATATACGGATATGGAATGAGAAAGAACGATTGGTAGGTAGTTGAAGAGGAAATGGAGAGAGAGAGAGAGAGGGAGAGAGAAATGGAGAGGAGAGAGGGAGAGAGAGATGGAAATAGAGAGGGGGGGAGCAAAGAAAAGATTAATCGAGAATAGATGGGGAAAGAAAATTAAACATTATAACGGGAGGGAATGAGAGAAAAAATAATACAGAGAGAGAGAGAGTAAGAGAGAGCGAGTCAATGAGAGGGGCAAGGGGGGGGGGGGGTGGAGTGTGTGGATCAAATAAGTGATTAAATACAAAGTCGGAATAACCACATATAAACCTAGGGCACTGTATTATTGAGAAGATATCCAGAATTATGAATAAACTGATAATTAGATGAATTAAAAATATTGATAGGTGAAAATATTTAGAAAAAAAACTAGACCTATCGCTGAAGGTAATTAACACCCTGCCCTACGCTGTTACCATGGCAACAGTTTCAACACATGAAAGATGATATGTATTTCCCATCTTTACCCCAAGACCTATAAGCGTCAGCAAAAATATCATGAGAATGGGTTAAAAACTAATTCATGAAGTAGTTTGAGCCGCAAGATTTTTGCCTAATTTTTGACGTAAAGTATAATGTTACCATGGAAACATGATTTCCGACACATGCAAAGATCTGTGCTGCTCCTTTGTACCTCGAGACCAATGTATGAGCAAAATTTCGTGAGGATTGTTTGAAAGCTAATCAAGTAGGTCAAATCGAAATATTTTTACATAATTTGGGGCATATACAAATTGTTTAACCATGGCAATAATGCAATAATTTGTGTCTTGCAAATCTTTACCTCAAAACCAATGTGTGAGCCAGATTTCATGAGACGGTAGATAATTGAGGAAGAACATGTAATTAAAACTGCAAGTTTTACCCTATTATTGCCATGTATGTCGTTACCATGGCAACACGATTTCTGACTCACATACAAAAAATATGTCTTGCACATCTTTACAACATTATAATGTGTGCGTTTTATTTCATGAGAATTTGTTAAAGGAAAGAGGAAGAAGTTTGAACTGCAAGATTGTTACTTTATTTTTGTCAAAATATTCCGTTTCCATGACAACACAATTTTTGACACATGCGAAAAATGTTTCTTGCACATCTTCACCCTAACATCAATTTATGTTCCAAGTTTCATGAGAATTGGTTAAAAACTGGGAAAGATTTGCAACGGACCGACCGACCGACCGAGCGCCCGACCTCCAACCGTATATGTTGATTCCTATATACCCCCTTCAAACTTCGTTTGGCATGTTTGGCGGGGGTATAAAAATAGAAAGAAAAAATATATAGATGACATAAAACATCAATAGATAGAATGACATACTAGATAGAGCACAGATGTAGCTTAACATACGGTATAATACAAAACAGATAATTACAACTTTTTATTTTCATGTATATACTCGTATTTCCATTGATTGAAACATTAGTATATCATGATTATCATGACTATGGCAACAGCTGCTATATAAGTAGAAAGTGAATGAAGTAATCATGGACCATCTGCTTGCCTCGCAGTCGGAGCTGTGTATAATTATACCTTACAACATCACAAAAATGAATGATATAATAATAATAATGACATATAATCATTCTGGAAAGAAACATATAATATGGGCCATCAATAACGACAAGCTTGGCACTATAAACAAGGATGTATCGAGCAAAAAGCAAACAACAACAACAACCATATAATGGGTTATTAGATAAAATTGGCACAGGAGGACTATGTCATGAAAAATTATGAAGGCATATTATTAATGGGGAAAGTTTTATAACGATACATTTGTATTATAATATTTGTGTTCGTCACAGAAACTGTTATAATCCTTTCAATTACTTTCATTTTATTTCCCAAGCGCAATGGCCTATTCATAGCCCATGCAGTTACGTATTACAAAATTGTATGACTCTACCATATATCATACATGTATACCTCAGATATTCTGTTACGAAATCGGAAAAATAAAATAATGGGATGAATCACTGGAGCAGAAGCGAAATATTTTTTCTTCAAAAAAACTGCGAAATTTTAAGTGAAAATACGCGTGCCTATGTATTCGATAAAAATACAAATAATATGTTTATTACAGTTATAAATTTGCGTTCGTCTCGGTAACTGTATAATCATTTATATTATTTCAATTTATTTCCCAAGCACATTGGCCTATTCATAGGCATGTTACGTATTACAACATTGTATGACTCTACCATATTTCATACATTTATACCTCAGATATTCGTGTAATATGGAATCGAAGAAAAATAACAATGGGAAAAATGACTGGAACAGAAAGTGAAAACATTTTTCTTAAAACTGTGAAATTCCTGCGTGTAAGACGGGTGCCTCTGTATTTTATAAAAAAATGCCTTTACATGCTTATTATAATATAAAATTTATGTGTTCGTCTCGGTAACTGGATAAGTATTTATATCATTTCCATTTCATATCCCAAGCACATTGGCATATTCTTATAGGCCTGTAAATATTACAGTATTTTATTACTCTACATGTATTATATATCAGTACTCATGTTATGGAATTGAAAGAATCTTTAACAATGGAAAAAATGACTTGAGCAGAACAACATTTTTCTTCAAAAACTGCGAAATTCCTGCGTGAAAGACGCGCGCTTCTGATCTTTGGTATTAAAAGTACATAAATAAGATTCATTCTTCATTCTTGAAGACCAGACACCTATCATCTATATTGAAAGGCAAGCGAAAAGGGAAACATAAAAATAAGATAGCAACGAAATATCGAATCTGCTTCACATCACTGCAAATGAAACAAATGGCGCAGTCACAGTTTCCTATATACAGAAGCGTACGGCGAGTCGAAACAGCTGTATTAACATTATTTGTACTTGCTAAATGTAGGTGGTTTGAATAAAATGAATAAAACGACCTTTTTTCTACTCGCGTATGGTCACCGTAGGGGAATTGTGACTGCAGCATAATGATCTCTAAGTACTCCATTATGTTACTATTGAAAATAACATCATCCGTAGGTGAGGGAAACCTCGCATACATGTGCTTTTTCATGCAATGTAAATAATATAACAGTGTACATATATACGTAGAAAATGTAAACTTTTACTAGCGGAAACAAAATCTTGCACGGCGCTATTATTCTTTCATTCAAGAACTCATTACTGAAGACACATCTGTGCATTAAAAAACACTAACGTAGATCATTATTTTATAGTTTGTAGTATAAGCAATAGGAGTGGATATGCGCTATAAAAAACAGATCACCACTCATGTAATAGTCATTATTGCAAACGTGATGGGGTCAAAAAGCTTTTACTGGTGAAAATAATATAGGAAGGTCTTTTGCTTTGACATTGAATTTTTATATAAAGTTATGGGTTGATATTGCTATAAAAGCTAAATTCAGAAAATTAATATTATTATCCGGTCATTCGATTTATTTCAATCCCGCATTTCTTGCATTCATCGCAGCCTCATTTGGCGCTGGCAAATTCAAACATACAATATCTTTCGCATCCTACCGGGTACAGCAAATTGTTTGTATGATGTCATGCAACCTCACATAAAATCGACCCTTTAGTGTATGCATTACTGTATACTGTGTTGTCTGTTCAAAAAAAAGGTTTCTTCGAGAAAACATTATTCTAGCTTGTTCCGTACGCTCTCTCGCTCGCACTTGAAGGAATGCCTGTATACCGCGGGTGTAGGTTAAACAAAGCTAAGTTTCATCATGATAGTGAAACATGCAAATGGCCTCCTTTCAATTGTGTTCGACCTAGGGGCGCCGAATTGATGTTCGACCTGGGGGGGGGGCACCGAAATTAATGTGTATTCTCTTGAGTTACTACAAACAGTCCGTAACAGGCACTTTTTCCTGTTTTTCAGTTCAGTATACTAAAAAATTTCAGCTCGCGCTTCGCGCTCGCATTAATTTGTTGGTGAGATATGTACCTCTTTCTCATGAGTCATATATCTATCTATCTATCCATATATCTATACATATATAGTCCTATGTGTGTGGGTGAGTTTGTTTTGTGTGGTCGAGCGCTTTGGAATGTCGATTCAAGACCCCCCCATCTGAAAAATGGATCGACGACCTGTTTTACCACATTCACGTTGTTGTTTTCTGATGATTATAGTAACGTGAGAGGACAAGCAATGAATCGCGTTGGTGGCATGTTTCACCACACGTCTCCAAAATTATATAGCCTACTAAAGCAAACGTGTTCTCATTAAAGACTGGTGTCATATACATCCCCTCTCAGTTCCCTTCTGTACGTTTCGTGCGTTAATCAGCGACTGATAAATGACACCAATTCTCTTGATTGAAGCACGTAGTCCCATATATATGGATATCATGAGGTGATGCGGGAACTCTATATTTGCAATGTCATAAACTGTAAGCGTCGAATCTTTAATTCCGTGCGACAAGTTGGACAAAGAGAGATGAATTATTTGTAGATTTCCATCAGAGTCCCCGATTTATTAGCTGGGAACTTTGTATCGAATTTTCAGCAACCAGGCAATTATTTGTGTAATTGTATTTTCGCTTTTTTTGCACCGTCGCCACACACCCTCATAAACAAACTAATCATGAATTGACAAATGAAAGTCACCATTTTCATTTGAGAAGATCGATAAAGTGGATAACAAGAAAATAGCATGAATCTTCAGTCTAAGGGCAGATAATGAAGCCACAAGAAGAGGAGTAGTACAACCCCAAAGGTTTGGAAGGTACAGGACAAGCCTTCTTGTATGAATTATATAGGGCATTACAATGTTGCTCTGTTCGTCTATAGGCAACGTAATCATGTTCATTCACAAATTTAGTTCATGAAAATAAACTGCTAACAAAAGCAAAAACAGGTGAGACCGCCAGAGGCAGTCTCAACAACAGCATCAACAAACGGCACAACTTCGCGATACCCGCATCTAAATTTGATTGATCCTATCAGATTATCCCGCAAAGTAAAACCCGTCAACTTTGATGGGTAAGAGATGTAAGGACGCAAACGGAGAGTTATCGTGTCCAGTGGTGGGTCAATTCATTTGAACCCTCTCCGTTTAGAATTTTATGTACAATTATTACATACATGTAGGCCTTCTATAATTGTAAACAGTTGAATAGTGTTTAATTTGAAACAACCGTGAGGGTATGTGTGGATGTGTGTGTGTGTGCGTCTGATTTAAAATATCCGTCGATGACCCAAACATGCATTCATCTTTTGAAACATAACGTTGACTTAAAAAAAAAACAAGTGGAATGCCTCTGGCGGTCTCACCTGCATCACGCGATTTAATATAGCAGCAGTGCTGACTTTGAAAACTACTATAAAATAATTATTCACAAAAAAAACCATTCATATGATGATACAATGTACTACGTTCATTGATATTTGACCTTGATCGTGTGACCTAAAACTTGTCAGTGATACTTGATTTACTCCTTTAATGCACATTTTATATACTATCTATAAACTTTGAAAGTTATGACAGCAATCTAATAATCACCTCTAAAATGGCCAAAGTTCATTGACCTTAAATGACCTTTGACTTTGGTGGTCATGTGACCTGAAACTCGCATGAGATGTTAAGTGATACTTGATGACTCTTATGTCCAGGTTTTATGAACTAGACCAATATACTTATATAGTTGTGATGGTAATTCAACATATACCCAGCATGGCCAAAGTCCATCGACCTTTGAACTTGGACATGTGACTGAAACTGGCACAAGATGTTCAGTGATACTTGATTACTCTTTAATATGTCCATGCACGTTTTATGAACTATACCAATACACTTGCAGAGATATGATGGTAATTCAACAAATACCCCAAACATGGCCAAAGTTAATTGACTTAAATGACCTTTGACCTTAGTCATGTGACCTGAAACTCGGACGGGATGTTTAAAAATACCTGATTACTTTATGTCGAAGTTTCATGAATCAGATTAAAATTTCAAAGTTATGATGGTAATTCAACAGATACCCCATTATGGCTAAAGCTAATTGACCTTTGACCTTGGTCATGTGACCTGAAATGTGCACAGGATGTTCAGTGATACTTGATTACTCTTATGCCGCCGTCGCCGTCGGAAAAGCGGCGTCTATATTCTCACTCAGCTATGCATGTGAGACAAAAAAGCATGTTATGCAAATTAAACTTGCATCGACGGGTGAACTATGAACTCGCTTGAGATTGATCACCGTCTATAATTTCAGCTTTCACTCAAGAGGCAAAATGGGTAGAGCCTTCGTCCTATTCTTCTCGCACCAATAAATTGAGTTACTTGCAAAATTATCATTTCATGAAGGGTGTTACTAGGAAAAATATCAACACTTTACTTTACTAGCGGCAGACAGAAAAGGGGGTTTCATCATGCATTGCATAAACAGATCGCAATGGATGTTGCGTAATAGGCTAATGAGTTCAAAAGTGTGGAGTTTAGTAGAGGAGTAATTTTGAAGACTCTTCTTCTATAATCGTAATACTGTTATACTTATTTCTACAGGCTTTGCTTTTGTAGGTAGATTAAGAAATATGTCATTCCCGAATTCTAGCGTCATTATTCTAATTCCCAAAGGTCATTAAGATTCAGTACAGAGAGATCAGTACAGCAAATACAAGAATATAACTATCAATTATTAATTTTGTTACCATTTTCAAAGAGTTCCCACAAACCCATTATGATTAAAAACTTTGTATTATTTTCATTTTCGTTCTTCATTCTGAGTAAACTTTAATGCTTTCCTAATTGCAGTGTTATCTGAACCAAAATACCTTGTGCCTTTTATGTAGAAATGTAGCACTCTTGTCTGTAGTAATACCTCCTAAATTATCTGATGCGTTTTGATATCCTTTTTACTGTTAAATAGTGTAACGATATTTCTGTTTTTTTGCCTTTTACTGGCAATCCCTTTTCCGATTGGTGACTCCGCTTCCACCTCACTTGAGACATTCACATGTTTTTCATCACAAGTGCAGGAGAAAATCACTTGAAATAATGCAATTTGCAACTAAAGAGGTATTCGAGCACGTAATGCGATTTTCATCCCTCTGTGCAATGACTAAAAGCGCACTTTGCTCGTTACCATGGAAACGGTATATTATCCTATCTTAAAGTGGACATGTGAGTGTATATTACACAAATATGTATTTACATATTGGCCAATCTCTTTCCCCATGTGTTCTGAAGTTAGAACGCAAGGAGTAACAAGGGTATATGGAAATGGGCTTTCGCTTAAAATGTATTATCAAGATCAACTGCCTGTCAGACACAATTTTGTAGTCCTTTCCTGAGATATCATTATTAACGATGTTCTACCGCGCCATTCGCCACTTTTTATTAATAACAACAAAAAATAAATTGAAATATGATACAATCAGGGTCGATCGACATATTTCTATTCCTATTTGTTTGTCAATTGATTTATATAAGACCTACAAATTCATTCATTAAATAACTTTTTGTTTGATTTCATTTTTTGATTTCACTTTTATTTTGTTTTCACTTATTTGTTTGCTGGGGGGGTGTTGCACCCACAAATGTAATAACGCCCACAAATGTAATAACACTTTACCCACAAATGTATATTTTCACCCACAAATGTAATAATGCACTTTACCCACAAATGTAATAATTTTTGATCGCCCACAAATGTAATAATGACTTTACCCACAAATGTAATAAATTTGAAGGGATTTTTGGCAAATCCGTTCTGAACTAAAATCGTATAGTAATGCGTTCATATAGCACAAAAGTGCAAAGTCTCTTTTCCTGACCCGGTTAATTAACAAATTAAAAGATAAATCCAAAGTCTTTATTCCAGACCCGGTTGTTTCAAAAATTATACTATAAATCCAAAGTCTTTATTCCAGACCCGGTTGTTTCAAAAATAATAATATATTCCAAAGTCTTTATTCCAAACCGATTATTTCAAATATCATGATATAAGTCAAAAACTAGGATACGATAATGATGTTCGGTGGAATAAAAATGAGAATCGAGCCTAGTCTTCTTCCAGACCCAGTTAATTAAAACTGGTGGAATCAAAGTCTTTGTTGTTGTTTTAAATTATACTGAACGTATTGTGAATATACGCGCTATGAGTAAATTGAGAATCAAGCATAGTCTTTTCTCCAGACCCGGTTATTTAAAACTAAAAACTAAAACCCTATAGTAATGCCTTCATATAGCACAAAAGTCCAAAGTCTTTTTCCAGATGCAGTAGTTTCAAAAATTATAATGTAAGTCCAAGTCTTTTTTCCAGACCCAGTTATTTCAAAAATTATAGTATAAGTCCAAACTAAGATACCATAATGATATTCCAGTGGAAAAAAAGAAAATCGAGCTTAGCCTTTTCTCCAAACCCTGTTATTCAAAAATTGTAAATAACAATACAACAACAACAAAAACCGTATAAAGACCCCATAATCTTATTAATGCTGGATACATGGACATATAGCGTAGTCTTTCAGCCAGACCGAAGTCATTTGTTTTTCAAAATAAGGCTAAGAGTAAAAATATAAATAACTCCAAATCTAATACCAAGCAATCCTTGAACCTAAGAACATGTTTTAAAAAAGAGGTTTAGAATGTTGTCTTTATTCCAGACCTAATTATTACAAAAATTACGAAAATAATCTAACATAAGACCCTATCATATTCTCTTGGAATAACATGAGTTGTAAAACGTACTCTTTCCTCCAGACCAGGTTATCTAAGAAATGAATTAAACAAGAAAATCAATCTAAAACCAGTTTTCAAAAGTTACACCAGTAAAAAATATGTCTGTACCCGACACCCAGATTCTTTTGTATAATAATACTAAGACCCCTACAAAACATTGTAATTATGCATTTGCAAAGAAAACGTCCATTTTCCAGACTTGGTTATTATTTAAAAATAAAATTGTCTAAAACAAATACCCAATAATCTAACTACTGTGGAATAACATGGAGATCGATTGCAGACTTTCCTCCAGACACAATTATTTCAAGAATAAAAAAACAATAAAACCCAACCCCAACAACGAATCTAAGAACCACAATCCTCCAAATTAAGACCAAGTACAAAAGCACATGTTTAGAGCGTTGTCTCTATTCCAGACCCAGTCATTTAGAAATTAATTCAAACAATCTTAAAAACATAAGACTTTGTCATATTCTTATTCCTGTTGAATAACATTATGATTATGCTTAGATCTTCGTCTAGACCCAGCTATTTATAAGATAAACAAATATTGAAAAAAAAATCAAAGCTAAGACCAATCTTTAAAATTAAACCCAGTTAAAATGCTTGGGTTTAGAGAGTTGTCTTTACCCCACATCCAGTTCTCTTAAAATACAAATTAAGCAAAAGATTAATCTAAAAACTTAGACACCAGCATCTCCCAAACTATAAAACCCTGGATAATGCATACCGTAAGTTGGTATACAACTTGTTTTTGTTTGATGGAAGTGAAATAAATAAATTTGAATTGAATTGAATACCACAAAAACGCAAGAAAAGGCGTAAATATTCAGATCTGAATGGTACGCGCCTTAAAAACCCAAAATAACAACAACAACAACGCTATTCTACATCAATGATATTGAGGCGTCTTGGTTAATATTGATTGTCTGTTTTTATCGTTTCTAATAATATCCTATTTTGAAATAACTGCATGAGTCTAGAGCAAAGACTACACCATATTTAAGACTGGGCGTTGTGGCGTACGCCTGTAATCCAAGCTGTGGGGAAGTTACAAATTGATGCAGAGGGTCGAGGTTCGAGCCCTGGTCACGTCTTTCGGATGGTGACATTAAAGGTTGGTCCCAGACGTAAATAATCATATCTAATTGATACACGTCTGACAAAACTCAAATACACACACACACACACACACACACACTGGGCGTTGTGGCGTGCGCCTGTAATCCAAGCTATGTGGGGAAGTTACAAATTGATGCAGAGGTTCGAGGTTCGAGCCCTGGTCACGTCTTTCGGATGGTGACGTTAAAGGTCGGTCCCAGACGTAAATAATCATATCTGATTTAGACACGTCTGACAAAACTCAACAACACACACACACACACACACACGTTTGCCCCTGGAAAGATTAAACTCAAGATGTTGATGGACCTGAATCCATCGACGGGACAGCCTAACTCCGTAACTCTGGTACGGGTGTGGGAGGGGGCCTTCTTTCTTTGCCTGTCTCTCTTTCAGTCATTTCAAATCAGTTTTTTTCCCTATCTTATCACTTCTTGATCACATAATCCTCTCTCTCTCTCTCTCTCTTTACTTAACGGGTCAATATAAACCCCAGAAAATATATCTTAGGCCACTGAGATTATTGGAATTGTAACTAATAAAAGAAATGCTGAATATAATACAAATGGTGCTTGGTACACTGAAAATTTAAATACCGAAGAACTTGTTAAAACTTTATCCCTCTTGCTAGAATGA
The DNA here is from genome assembly GCF_018143015.1 of Lytechinus variegatus. NCBI lineage: Eukaryota > Metazoa > Echinodermata > Echinoidea > Temnopleuroida > Toxopneustidae > Lytechinus > Lytechinus variegatus. Next base: position 8,493,751 of record NC_054740.1, on the reverse strand, counting down.
CTTTCTTTTGTATAATATCTCATAGATCGTCGATCAACAACCTTATCGTTTACGGGAAGTAATCCCCATATTGTGTGCTGATATCTTATTCCTCAGTTTTTTTGTTTTATATGTATTTAAAGGTTTTGTGTGTTTTTTTCATAAAAAAAGGAATGAATATACAAGAAATAATAATAATAAACAAGTGGAATGCCTCTGACGTCTCACCTGCTTCACGCGATTCAAAATAGCAGCAGTGCTGACTTTGAAAACTACTATAACTCGCACAAGATGTTAAGTGATACTTGGTTACTCTTATTTCCACGTTTTATGAACTAGACCAATACACTTACAGAGGATGGTAATTCAACAAATACCCCCAATGTGGCCAAAATTCATTGACCTCACATGACTTTTGACCTTGATCATGTGACCTGAAACTTGCACAGGATATTCAGTGATACTTTATTACTCTTATGTCCAAGTTTCAAAAGTCAGATCAATAAACTTTCAAAATTATGATGGTAATTCACCAAAAAAAAACCAATTCGGCCACAGTTCATTGACCCTAAATGACCTTTGACCTTGACCATGTGACCTGAAACTTGCCCAGGATGTTCAGTGATACTTGATCACTATTATGTCCAAGTTTCATGAATCAGATCCAAAACCTTTTTAAGTTTTGATTGTAATTCATCAGATACCTCAAATCGGCCAAAGTTCATTGACCCTAAATGACCTTTGACCTTGGTCATGTGACGTAAAACTCATGCAGGATGTTTGGTGATACTTGATTAACCTTATGTCCAAGTTTAATGAACTAGGTCTATATATTTTCTAAGTTATGATGATATTTCAAAATCTTAACCTCAGTTTAAGATTTCGATGTTGATTCCCCTAACATGGTCTAAGTTCATTGACCCTAAATGACCTTTGACTTTGGTCATGTGACATGAACTCTGATGATAGGTTGTTAAGTAATACTTGATTAATCTTATGGCCAAGTTTCATGAACTAGGTTTGTATACTTTCTAAGTTATGATGTCATTTCAAAAACTTAACCTTAGGTTAAGATTTGATGTTGACGCCGCCGCCGCCGTCGGAAAAGCAGCGCCTATAGTCTCACTATGCTATGCAGGTGAGACAAAAAGAAGTAATAAAAATAATACTAAATAAAATTGTTACCCTACTTCTCATACAGTGGGTGGCAAAAATAGTCAATCATGACTTATTGCCAAATAAAAACATGGAATGGAATGCTTATCCCCTCTTGTTAGAATGTTTTTCTTTTATATAATATATCATAGATCGTCAATCAACAACTTTATCGTTTTCGGGAAGTAATCCCCCTATGGTTTACTGATATCTTTTTCCTAATTTTTTTTTTTATGTATTTTAATGTTTTGTTATTAAGGTTTTTTCATAGAAAAAGGAAGGAATATACAAGAAATTATTTTTTTTAAAGGACAAAGTCCACCCCAACAAAAACTTGATTTGAATAAAAAGAGAAAATTCATCAAGCATAACACTGAAATTTCATCAAAATCTGATGTAAAATAAGAAAGTTATGGCATTTTAATGTTTGGCTTCATTTCACAAAAGTTATACGCACATCTCGGTCGATATGCAAATGAGGAACTGATGAGATCACTACTCACTATTTATTTTGTATTTCTTAAATGAAATATGAAATATTTTTATTTTCTCGTCATTGTCATGTGAAATGAAGTTTAATTCCTCCCTGCAACACGTGGAAATTTATTATTTTACATTTTGTGCTTTAGGCAAGGAGGTCTAATCGTCAAATTCGTAAAAATTGAAAAAATGTATAATTCAAACAATGAAAACCAAAAGAAATAGTGAGTGAGTGACATCATCGACTCTTCATTTGGATGTAGCTGGCTCGTTCATATAACTATTTTGTTAAAAATAAACAAAACTTTGAAACGTCATAACTTTTTATTTTACATCCGATTTTGATGAAATTTTCAGCATTGTGCTTGTCTGATTTTTCTCTATTGATTCAAATCAACATTTTTCTGAAGAGGACTTGACCTTTAATGGTTGCAGGGTCTTTGTTTTGTTGTTGTTGTGTTTTTAATGACTTTTATAACTGGGTCTGACAGAAAGACTACGCTACATTTCCATGTTATTCAACATAAATAGGATCGTGGGTCTTTGTTTTTTTTTTATTTAGTTATTATATTTTTGAAATAAATGGGTCTGGAAAAAAAGATTTAACATTTTTGTGCTATATAAACACATTACTATAAAGTTTCAGCTTTTACTTACCGGGTCTGGAGCAAAGACTATGCTTGATTTTCAATTTAACATTAGCGTCTGGAGAAAAGACTAAGCTCGATTCTCATTTTTATTCCACTGGAATATCATTAATGTATCTCATTTGGGACTAAAATTATAATTTTTGAAATAACGGGTTGGGAAAAAAGACTTTGGATTTATATCATGATTGTTTTAAACCCGGGTCTGGAAAAAAGATTTTGGATTCATATTATGATTTTTGAAACAACAGGGTCTGGAAAAAGACTTTGGACTTGCATTATTATTGTTTAAACAACCGGGTCTGGAATAAACGACTTTGGAGTTATATTATCTTTTGAAACAATCAGGTCTGGAATAAAGACTTTTGGCTCATATGATTTTTTTTAAAACAACCGGGTCTGGAATAAAGGCTTTGGACTTATATTATTATTTTTTAAACAACCGGGTCTGGGAATAAAGACTTTGGACTTATATTATTATTTTTTAAACAACCGGGTCTGGAATAAAGACTTTTGATTTATATTATAATTTTTGAAACAACAGGGTCTGGAAAAAGACTTTGGGCTCATATTATTATTTTTGAAACAACCGGGTCTGGAATAAAGATTTTGTGCTCATATTATTATTTTCAAAAAAACGGGTCTGGAATAAAGACTTTGGATTTATATTATAATTTTTTAAACAACCGGGTCTGGAATAAAGACTTTGGGCTCATATTCTTATTTTTTAAACAACCGGGTCTGGAATAAAGACTTTGGATTAATATTATAATTTGCTAATTGACCGGGTCAGGAAAAGAGACTTTGCACTTTTGTGCTAAATGAACGCATTACTATACGATTTTAGTTCAGAACAGATTTGCCAAAAATCCTTCAAATTTATTACATTTGTGGGCGATCAAAAATTATTACATTTGTGGGTAAAGTGCATTATTACATTTGTGGGTGAAATTATTACATTTGTGGGTAAAGTGTTATTACATTTGTGGGCGTTATTACATTTGTGGGTAAAGTGTTATTACATTTGTGGGCGTTATTACATTTGTGGGCGATTATTACTTTTGTGGGTGTAACGGGGGGGGGGGGGGTAAATTTGGATATAAATAAATTCTGTGTTACCGCAAACGGAATTTTTTTTCTTTAAATGATCACCTAAATTAAAGATACAGTCATAATAAATCAATGCAAGCTACACACACAAGAGCACGTGGATTCGTTCATTCGTACCTAATACATGCAATGGAAATGATAAGCGTCTCATTCCAGACTATATATTTTTCCGCGTCAACAAGAAACCACAAACATGTATGAAATCATGATTCATATTCAAGTGGCAATGGCAAAATAGTTTATAAGAGATGCTGCTGCGCAAACAATTTTTAAGGATTTGAACACCACAAAATCCGAGGTTGGGGTAAATGCCCGCTTTAATTTCAAAGATGGATGTGCATTATATTCGAACTTGCTCCGCAGCTCAAGTAATGCATTTGAAGTGGTTGAAAGAGACGGAAGGCTTATATTATTGCCATTTCTGAGAGGGATTTGTTGAGGATTGTGATCGTGAAGAGAATTGTCGATTACTGTCTACGAGCTTTTTTTGCTTTCCGAACTCGTCCGTCCTCTCCAAAGAAGCAGTGTGACGTGCGGACACCCTAGCCCAAAACGTGCTGAGCTTAGTTTATTAAATGCCATCTTGGCAAATGTCAGCTGTTAGTACGCAAACATTTGTCAAAATACAGACAATTCGTTTTAAAATTGAAAAAAAAAATACACTTATGAAAATTCTACATGTTAAAATTGCAATCCTAATAGCAAGTTTAATGTGTAGAATTTCCACCTAAAGCAATCAAAACTGCTTCAGGTTGGGGTTCGCACCAGCTATCATTTCTCTTATCGAACTAACATGATTTCATAGCCTGATTCTTTAACAACCCTTTTTGTTTAAAATAATGAAAAAAATCTCATAATGCGAAGCGTATAATAAAAGGACTTATTTCCAAATCGCAATGAAAACTGGTTTCTATCTTTAAAACAAAATCACTCTTAATTGACGCCTTACCAATATAGGTTCAGACAGCATTACTGCTAATCCCATCTATAAAAATAAGAACTAGTACTAGTAGTGAAGTGAATTTAGTCATGTCCGAAAATTTGAAGGATCAATAAATGAACCTAAACCATGAAAATGTTCGGTGATGAATTAAGTCATGAAATGTTACTCTCTTTCGTCATTTACCGTTTCTGATAGTGCATTTATGTTCAATTCATTTCGTTTCTACATTGGAAAGTCATATGGATATAAAGCTATACGGAATCTTCTACAAAATCTTCAAACATGTTCATCCAGACACCCGACATCGGGCCACGGCGACCACACTGTTAAAAAAAAGAAGTTCCTGTAGCAGAGTCTCGAGAACACCTGCAATCTTACCAGATTGCGTAATCTTACAGGAAATTGGTATTTGGTTTATGGAATCTTACAAATTTCCTTAAACAAAACACCCTTTCCCCTTTTAAACAGGCATGTTCTGTTAAATTGCAGAAAAAATCCTTTTTATGAATTTACAGAATGATTCTGTTATTGCTTTCTGCAAATTCATTTTTTTTCTGTAAAATCAGTTTTTTTTTTAAAGTGCATGAACAGTCTTATTCCCGGAGTGATCATATTCATAATGGGACAAAACTAATAATATGTTGTTTTTCCCCTACGAATGCATTGAGAAGCATGCCCAAAATTGAGATGATCAAAACTTCATTTCATCCCGAGACCTATACTGAGGCAAAACATCATGTTTTGCAGTATTACCTCACAAACACACATACATTGTATCAAAGTATTATTTACCTAAATTATATGCGAATAATCGAAACGCATGCAGCATTCATTGCACACAAACTTAACAGCCTTCTACGAGATATAGGCAGGAGTGTCAATAGCAGAAAAGAGTGGATAATCATTTGCCACTGACCTTCCTGAATTTGAATAGAAGAGGTTAGAAGGTATTATAAGAAGATATTGATAGCTTCGTCATACATGACTGTAAAAGCAATTTCTTAGCATAATCCCAATACATACATATACGCTTCAAATTGGCAATTTTATGAGGCCTACTTGAGGGAAACGTAAAAATTACCATTGTAATTGGAAGTTTATGCTCTCTTTTCCCAGAGAATTACTCCCCAGTCAGATATTACTTACGGTTTTTCTATTACATTTATTGATATTAAGGTGTTAAATGGAACGTTTTGATATAGCGCGGTTCGAGCATATACTTTCAGAATAACGCACGGTCACACACACCATTCCTCTGACAAACATCCATACATTTTCACGTGACCGTTCATGAAATGTAAAATTCATATATTGTTTTCAGGGCTCTCACTAGAGGAATGAGGATGAGCTCTGCCGTCTGACATTTGGATATCATTGTTTCAAAGAGTTGTTTTTGTCATTGGTCCCGACAAATAAACAACCACCCAACGATATTCTTTCGCACACCACACATACATTCGCCGGCACCGCCCTGACTTTGGTGCTCATCTACTGGAAATCGATATTAGCGCCCCTATTACTCGAAGCCCTCTTCAAACACGCCCTCACAAACAATTACACACCACGCTTGTAATTCCTGCTAAACAAGGACGGCTAAAATTCACTGTATTATTGCATGTTATCGGATCCACACACTCATATACAGCGCGTCCCCGAAAAATGTCCCTCTGATACGAGGCTGAATTACTTCCAAACTTGAAAATTATTCTCAATCGAATGTGTAGATATAGGAAGCTCATCTCATGCAGCATGCAGCATCATTCTGATCAGGGAATTCCCTGATCTGACCAGGGAAATCTCCATGATTACACCGGACTCAACAAATCACAACATGGGCATGTTTAGAAGAAAAAGTGTTTGAAAGTTAATTTCATGTTTGATAATGAGAGATGCACAGTGATGGAGACAACAGGTCATGTCTGTTTCATGCTTAATTCAAAGAATATTGCATTCCTGTTTTCATTACCTTGGTGTAACTTGTGGATTCCCCTTCATTGTTCACCTTATTTTACTCATCCATCATTCACAAGTTCTTCAAGTTGGTGCACTGTCAAACAAACTTCATTTTGAAGGTTCTTGTCCTTCTGTACATGCCCAAGTTTATGATTTGTAGAGTCTGGATAGGATTAGGGAAGTGTCCATGCTCAGATCGTGGATGTTAAAATGGGAGGTTAACACTCCATTGACAATGCAGATATGCATCAATGCTGCAAACTTGGAATGGGCTAAAATGCACCACTGTTACGTAACAAAGTGTATATTCAAAACCGCTGAAGCGAGACCAATGGAATTTTCATAGCAGTTAGATTATGAAATGAGCTTTCGATTTAGAATGCTACCGCATTCAGAGAGACATTTTTTTTGGGGGACGCGCTATATAACAACATGAATCTGGGGATTTTGTGTGTGTGCGTAGGGGCGGATCCAGGATATTTTCCCTAGAAATATTTGACAAGTCCCCCGGGTCTTCCATGAGGCGGCAGTACAGATATTTATTAGTTCTCAGAGGAAAAAGGGAGGGGCAGGGGCCAGATGCCCCTACCCGGATCCGCCACTGGCGTTTGCTAACCGGGGATATTAGGAGTGCAACAGGTCTAGGAACATTTCCAAAAGCTACTTAGCACCATCTCTTCGATTTGCAGCATTTTTTAAGGTGAAAGAGACACTCCCCATTTACGGAAACGTCCCCAGTGCATGTGATAGAAGAGTGTCACACTTTGATAGCGGGATGTACCGGTAAGTCACACCGTCCCCTTCAAACATATACATGTACATGCACACCCGAAAACTCACCTACACACAGGCGTAACCTCAAAAACAAAATCGTTGAGATTATATATATATATTTATATATATATATATATATATATATATTATATATATATATATATTATATATTTTATATATATATATTTGTATACATGTAATCCGAGGTAGGATGGTTATATATATATATTTATAAATCGATAGTACTTTCAGAGTTTTTATGATCAGGTACGTCCCGTGTTTTAATCGACATTTGTGCATTTATTTCTTTTCCCTTATCTGAACTGAAAAACTCGTATACAGGCTCCCACTATGTCAAAATAGGCACAATTTTCTCTCGTCATCTCTCGTCATCTCGTGATTTGCTTTCAATACAACTTTAACCATGTTACACTTCCTCTCTCCCTCCCCACCCTGCCTGCGTCTATCACATCCCCCAACTTCCCACCCTCTTCTCTCCGCGCTTCCTCCCCTCTCTCTCTCTCTCAACCGGTCCTTCCACATCTATCCATCTCTCGTTTAAGCATGTCAATGTATGCAATTAATTTTCTGAACAAATCGTATGAATAAAATTTATAACCGTTATAATGGTGAAGTTGCCATTTTTCCGTCTGCACGTCACATGATCATGATATGGGAGCGTCAAACTTTCAAGAACGCCAGCAAGGGAAATGTGATTTGTTCAGTAATGCTCTCCAATCCTTTCTGACATTGGATTGAATGCGGTTGATTATGACGGCGTATTGAATTTATTCATAACATGAAATGCTTACATCGACCAAATTTAATTACATTTTCAAAATCGATATTTTATGAAAATCTATATTGAAATCACTTTATTAAGGGAAATCATTTTCAGATGGAAATGTGGTGTATTTGGCAATAATAAATGTTAAAATTCTATCTAAATTCCTGGACGAAAGTTTTATTTATGGGGGGGGGGGGGGTGTGGGGCACGGTATAGAACATAGGGAAAAATCCAATTAATCCTGATCGTGATGAAAAATAAGTTTAGGGTAAACTAGTAACTTTGTTATCCACCCTGCAAAAAGTGAAGAAAATTGTTATTTTCATTATTTTCATTATTATCATTTCATAATTATTATCATTATCATTATCGTATTTCCTTAGAATCTGTTATATTTTATGAAGATTTATATCTTGCTTGTAACTTATTTGCTTTCAAGAGACATCACATCCTGCATATTTTATATCAAAAAGATTTTTCTAGTTAAAAAAAGGAATAAAAAAGCACACAGGAGACTTGCTAGAAACTAAAATGATGTATTCACCTTCAACACAATTTCCTCCCTATCCCCATTGGTGTTACATATTGACACGCCACCCATATTAAATATTTGATGTGCGAATTTTTCGAGTAAAATATCCCTGGGAAAGTAAGCTTCAGGATTACTATTTACATATGATTGATTTGGATATAAGAATCAGGAAACATGTAATATTGATGAGGCACACAAAGAAGTAAAGGCCGTAAAGCGATGGTGACGAGCTAAACGTTGGTGACCTGATTTTCCTTTACTTTATAAGGCTGTATACGGAGCACGAAACCAAACTCAAATAATATTTCTTTAGCAATGAAGTTAAATCAGTGACAGTTTATATCATATCACTTGAAAAATGTAATCTTTAATAGCAGAATAATCATGTTAAGAGGTCCATGTATTATGGAGGAGTCCTTCAATTTTCTTTTTAAATAGTTTAGTTTAATAGTTTAAGTAGGTTTACTTTTATTGCACATTAGACATGAAATGTTTCAGTGTTTATGTGCCCAATGAGGAACGCAATTGTGTGCCATGCTGCCACCATTGCTTTAAGAAAGCAAAATGTTTTTAATTGAAGATGAAATCATTTTTTTATGTTGAATGTTCATTGTGTTCAATATGGTGTTAATTCATTTGTACTAACATTTACTTTACTTCCATTTACTTCCACAAAACATCATAAATACATCCATTCCAAAATCACTAGTAAAAAAAGATCAGAAAATATAATTAACTTTTACATACGTTTAAGTACGAGTTTTTATAACATTTAGCAGTGTAGCGCTTATTTTATTTATAATTTTCTTGGCCATATTCTAAATCTGGGCAAAAATATTATGTTGAGCACAAATTTGTTGATCACTTAAATTTCAACTTCTAGCTTGATAAAATTCCGAGTATAACCTGGAGTTAATAATATTGGAACTAGAAGTGCGATGATGGCTAGTAATTCAGGTTTATTTATACATAGTATTTTTTCTATACGGAATTGATTTTATTTCAAATTATTTCTTGCATCATTTCACTTTTGCCTACCATTTCCGTCAACCTTGCCAAAATTTAGCCAATCACTTTCAGTGTGTTTAAACTATACAGTGATCAGTTGAAAATTTTTTTATACAGTTCTTACCCCTTTATAACACTTTGGTTACGTAAACAAAGCCTTTTCAAAGTAGATTCAGGATAGAATTGGCTTAGATCCAGGGTTGACTACTAAAAATGTATGTTGTAGAGTTTCAGATCCATGAGCGGAAATCCCAGGGGACACAGGGGTGACGTGTCCCCCCTACTCAAAATAGTAGGGGGAGGGGGACACAGTATCAAATGTCCCCCCTACTATTTTGGGTCTTTGGTGATGCTAAGAAATATATCACTCAAAATGGGAATAAAACCTGCGTTTTGGGACGAGATGACTTTTTTTTGGCTTGTCAAATATATTTTCGTCGAAATGACTTAAATTTTAAGTAATAGCTTTTTTTTTTGCTTGACAAATTTTCCAGACCCTTGTACCCCTACATTTTGGGAGAGATTTCCGCCCCTGTTCAGATCTACTGTAGATATGGGAACCCGTTTCATAAACCCGGTATAGCAAATTTGCAATAATAGTTTAAAGTCACTGAAATCCTTTAATATGATTGGATAATAGTCGATTTGTTTGAAATTGAGCATTTGTTATCATAACAGGTATTTATGAAACCCGGACCATTTTTTAGTCGATCGTGACTCGCCTGTATGCAAAATATAGTGCAAGATGAAAAAAAAAAAAAACGGCTTACGTGCATCATGCGTTTCATTGGTTTTCCAGGAAACATGACCGAAACACAACCACTTTCCCCCTATTGTTTTTAATATAGGATACTGTCTACTAACCTTTGCTCTAAACGGGTCAGTTCCGAAATTTGTACATTTGACATTGATATTTTGACATTTTCATTACAAAAAATCATACTTTTTGATAAATTTTGACAGAGTATTCTGAAAATAATCCCCACATATAATATCACATATCAACCTTTTCCCTTTTCTTTCCTTTTTTCTTTTTTTTTCCTTGGTCGTAATTTTTTTTTTTTTGGGGGGGGGGGTGGGTGAAGAGCACCCCAATCGTGTGTAGACTTCTCGTGCAATCAATGGTAATGGACATGGTAACGGTAAAGATTTTTATCAAAAATATATTTGTATTCAAATGCTCAACAGCAAAAACCACACAAACAAACACATTATAGTGTTCGGAACTTCAACGTATAATTACAATTCTATGTAATATAAGTTGCTAACAGAAATACATACTATTGCAATTTCAGGTGGCGTCAAACATTTTCAATTTAAAAAGGCCCATGATAATATTACTGACAATAAAAAAAAAAAAACTAAGAGAGGGTGATGATAGAATAAAAAAGGTTCTGAAGAGTCCAAATAGAAAAGAAAGAAAAGGGAGAGAACGAGAAAGAAGAAGATGAAGAGAGAGTGTTGAACAAAGGAGAAAGAGAACAACAGAAACAGACATAAGATACGGAGATGTAGAAAATAAACAAAGAAAAAAAGTTCAGATACAATGGTAAGCATAAACGGACAATGTAAATCATTGTAGTGATAGTTAAAGGAAAGTTGTGAGAGGAACAGCCTGCAAAGCATGAAAAGGTGCAGAATGACATCAATACTGAATCAGTGATAGCAAACCATGAACTTTTTGTGAGAGAAACTGAGGCTATGAAATAAAGAAATATGGGGACAAAGAGAGAGAAAGAAATAAGCAAAATAATAATTGCTCATCAAATGACCAATTTGAACGTCACTTAAAGCAGGGGCGGATCCAGCTTTCGCCAATAGGGGAGGGGATATTTTTTACCATATTTTCCCCGATCGGCCGCTTAAAGTTGATTTTTATTTGTTTCTATGAATTGGTAGCCCTAACAGTCACTTCTTAGCTTTATTCTCACAAAAACATAAATAAGTAATAATCTTATATAAGCCCCTATTAGAATAGTACGAATTTTTAAAGGAAATTTCATGCATTTTCCTGAAAATTGAATATTCTGAGCAATGATTGTGATCTTGAACAGATGTGTATGTAACTAAATAATTACTGCGAGCGCGAATATACGTTCTGGCCTGATGGAGAACAGACCTTATAGGGACTGTTCGCAGTTACCAATGAAAACGATACATATTTAAGCATTCTATGCACTTTTTGTAATCATAAACAGGATAGGTATATAACTACATTTCATGCGAGTGCGAAGCGCGAGCGATGAAAATAAGATTTAGACCTAAAAACGGGGACACACTGTTCATGATTCGTAAATCACGAAAAGGATGACTTATTGGGTATCTTGCTACATAAATAATGCGAGCGCGAAGCGCGCGAATAAAATTTTGATATTCTGATATGAAACTGGATAATTCTAGTACGTTTTGAATAAGTAACAAACTGCGCATCTATTGTGTGCGCGTGTTTTTTACATTAAGACCTAGAATCTGGGCATTCTAAATACATTTCTTTTATGCGTGAGCGCGAGCTGAAAAATAAAATGATGGCGATCTGAAGAGGGTCAATTTCAAGCATCGTAGGAAAATTGCGAAGTGGATATGGAAAAAAGGATGCGATCGCGAAGCGCGTGCCGATTTTTTAAAATTAATGTTTAGACCAAGCACCCTGGGAAATTGTAAGTACATTTTGTCATTGTGAAAATAACCATTTTCCTATTCCTCTTCCAATGCGCGAGATGAAACATGTCAATATCGATATTCCATTCTGAAAAAAGGGTCAATTTCATTAGGAACTCTTGAAACTGTGATTACCTTATTTATCAATCTAATATTAATGCGAGATCGAAACCTTTTGATACTAATGCCTGAAAACCGGACATTTTTAGCATTTTTTGAAATATTGTTACACGGCCTGCTTGTGCGCATATGGTAATCCTCCTATGCAGAGCTAATTGGCCGTTGATGGGCCGGTGCAGGAGACGCATGTGCAGGAGAATGTCTTGATGCCCGCGGGTAGCGTGGTCTAGCTGCTTATTATGTGAACCAACAGAATGCGGTGCCACTACGATTAGGCCTGTTGCGATCCTGCCGGCCGTAGGCCGTAAATTAAGCACGGGTATAATACCTCCTTCGTACTTTCTTTTTTTTAAGCGTTTCTCTCAAGTTAAAAAGGACATTTTTGGGGGGTTGGCAAAAAATGGGGGGGGGGGGGGCGGCTCGCCCCTCCCACCTTTGATCCGCACCTGAAAAGGTGCACTGTAGTACAGCATTCCCCGTCCATTAAAAGCAAGAATTCAAAAGTTTACAGAGTCGACCAGCAGATCAACATACGTTGTACGCTGTCGTACGGAAAGGAAGAAATCCGCACGTTTTGGGGGACCCATCAGATGATTAACAAAGCAACGCATGTCACTATGATGAAGCAAACTGTCTTGGCGCAAAGGCTGTAACATTCACCAGTATGTAAATCCCTTGATAAATTGGATTTGCAAACGTGGTTTCCGACTCCATGACGACGTATGAAGATAAACGCTGTGACCTAGATTCCCATTATTCAAGCTCAATAACGCTTAATTGCTCCGAACTTGGGAATTTAGATTAACACATCTAGGGAACACTCCCACGTGAGATAGAGTTTATTGTAAAAAGAATTTGGCAAGACCTGTTTTCAAGGATATCAAGGAATTTTACTCTTCACACCCAAGGCGCAATTTCAGCCATGATTCGTATTCTCATAGTTCCCCAAAGTATTAGTATTATACCTGTCTCTTACCTGACATTGCTAATTTTCCCATGAATTATACCTTTTGCATAGCAGAGCGAGACTATAGTTGCACCAAGCTCAAGCTAGTTATGACTTTAGAAATGATGTTCGTAACCAGAATTGTGATAGTATGTAATTCAGTTGATGATGCTGTCGAATTATGGCAAAATATGTTTTTACAAGTTGTTGACAAACACATGTCAATTCGTTCAAAAAGAATAAGTACAAAGGGTTGTACTTATATTATTACTTATAGTATATTATACTTGATTAATTTATCTTTGTCAAGTATATTTCTGCAACAATGGAAAAAAGCCAATAATCCCCCAATTCACAAAGGTGACGATAAAACTTCTTCGAATCATAGACCCATCTCAATTTTGTCCTGCGTTTCTAAAATAACGGCAAGTTTTAATTTTTTGCGACAGAATAATATTTTCACACCTGCCCAGTCCGGTTTTCGGCCACGGCACTCAACCATTACCACCCTCCTAGAGGTAACCGACGACTGGTTTCAAGCAATCGACACCGTGTATTGTGATATTCGTATATGAAAAAAATAATAACTTAGGTATTTCTGGCACACCATTCTTATTGTATCGAAGTTACATGTCAAGACGGGATTGTATGACTCTTATTAATTTGGAACTCTCTTATGAATCAGTTATTACCCTGCGGTGTACCCCAGGGATCACTCCTTGGGCCGCTCTAAAATAACGGCAAGTTTTAATTTTTTTGCGACAGAATAAGATTTTCACACCTGCCCAGTCCGGTTTTCGGCCACGGCACTCAACCATTACCACCCTCCTAGAGGTAACCGACGACTGGTTTCAAGCAATCGACACCGTGTATTGTGATATTCGTATATGAAAAAAATAATAACTTAGGTATTTCTGGCACACCATTCTTATTGTATCGAAGTTACATGTCAAGACGGGTTTGTATGACTCTTATTAATTTGGAACTCTCTTATGAATCAGTTATTACCCTGCGGTGTACCCCAGGGATCACTCCTTGGGCCGCTGCTCTTTATATTATATGTCAATGATTTAGTAAAATGTATTAAGACATGTCATATAAAATTTTATGCGGATGACACCGTTTTGAATTTTTCACACCCCTCCATTAAAAGAATCAACGAGGCCATGAACTTAGATTTAGAAAATATGTACCAATGTCAATATGTCAATTAGTCGGCTTTCTGGGAAGATTGCGGCGATCCCTTAGTGAATCGATTCTGAAATTAACACATAGTTCATTGATCCTCCCCTACTTGATTATGTTGATGTTGTTTACCATGCATCCTTCTAGAAATACACAGACCGCCTTCAAAAACTATAAAACAGAGCAGCCAGAAGTATACTCCAGATTAAATCCGAATGTCATATTTATTTCAGAAATGCATTATACAGTTAATTGGCAATAACTGTTGCAAAAAGAAGAAGCGATCATTCCCTTATTCTCATAAGATCATGAATATAAATCTATCAGCAAAATATTATGAAATGAATTTGAGTTAGTATCACATAGGTATCCCTCCCGTTTCGGAACCATATTTGAATTACCAAAACCAAGAACAAATTACCTCAAAAAATCCTTCAAGTATAAAGCGCCATGGCTTGTAATTCCCTTCCTCCTCATATTAAACCATCCCCTAGTATTAATACTTTAAAATCTAAGAATGTTGATCTGTAGCACATGGACTGCGGTACCCCCTCCCATTTTCACGGTTAGGTTTGCAAACCTTCATTTTTTTTTTCTATTTGCGGAGTTTTATCTAAATATGTTTACTGCTGATATTTGTAATTATAATAATTTATGTTCGTCGCTGTTTTCATCTTGTATATCTGTTATTTTAATCTGGTTTTATTGTGTCTAACTTACATGTTGATGTTTAATGTTTTGGGCCCCATGGAAGACCAGCGTGAGTGTGCCAGTGTGACGCTGAATGTGGGTTATCCACCGTATTTTATTGTAGATAATTGTCCTTTTAATACGGAAATAAATACTAATACTACTACTTATATCTAAAACATGCAATTTGAAAATGTATTTTTATAACTTAGGGTGCATAATAACAGAAGTTTCCTATGTAGTGCATATTATACAGATATCGACTAATGGTGTGTGTAATATAAACATTCTTTGGACCGCCGGATTGTATTTTCCCGAGGGGTTATATTTTCCCGAAGCGCGCAGCGCTGAGGGAAAATATGATCACGAGGGAAAATATTAATCCTTTAGGTGGTCCAAAGAATGATTTTTTACACATCCCATCAGTCAATATCTGTTATATTAGATAGCCTCTGAAGATAAAGTTAGGCCTAACGATGCGGGCAGCATGTTTATGATATTCATGTGATTGATTGAACTGGTATAGATCTAACGTTAGATTAATAGACCAGTTCGTAGTTACTTCATGGGCAATTTTGGTCAAATGACCTTTCATTTCTTTCATCATGATAGGCAGATTTCAAAGCAATATATTACGTAAGCTTGCCTTACATAGCAGGATGAAGAAATTGAATAGCCAAGGTGACTAGAATAGCACACCAATGAACACTTAATGAAGGTATTTTTGGCATTCCTACTTTGAATGCATATCTTAGCATGTTGCACAATGTACTTGACAAACTGTGAAATACCAGTCGTTCGTGGAAGCATTGTTGTTTTTTGTGGATGTAAATGAAAACGACAATTCAAAAGAATATATGAATAATCAAGACATCAAAGTTGGTGCTTATCTCATTAGATTTTAAAGCACCATGTCACTTTATAGCAAATGACCTTCTTCTGATCATGCGTAGAATCTTTTGATCATGCGCAGAAAGGAACTACGAAATGGCTTATTAGATTCACTGTCTTAGTCTATAACGCAGTGAATGACCCTGTTCTATTCAAATCAACTTTGTTTAGGCCTAGCCCTAGATCTAAATCCAAGTTCGAGCCCAGACCAGGTCCAGGACCCAAGGCAGGCCGATAATGCATGGTAACATCTAATCCACAAGAGGGTGCCATACACGCAAAAAAATATATTCATGGACCGGTTGTTCAATATATTCATCGAAGGTGGACCGGCTGGGAAAATACATTGATTTTGATCATATCGCGTGACGCGTTATGGACCAATCACGCTTGGCTATCTGTCTTGGCTATCTAATATCACAGCATAGACTATAGAAGTTCAATGGACTTTAGATATATTAGAAGAACAAAGAGGATATAGAGAAGATTGGCCTATGCCAACAATCTTTCTATACTAAATACCCCTCCTGCTATCTGGCGTTTTCATGTCTCTCCTAATGAAAATACTACAAATATAACAAGTAAAATTAATCTAAAACACTTATCCGATCGTTTATCTATTTCGGACCTAATTTTTATTCCATGTCAATCAGACCTAATAAAAAAAATGAGCCATACTGTGTGTGAAAATGTATTTCATGGTCACATTTACATAAGTTGGCACACAGTGCTTGTATTTTTACGTTGAAGTGCGCGCCTTCAACATAATTATGTCAGAATATCGCAAGAGCGTTGTCTATGCATGAATAACGCTTTCAAAATGAATGTAAACTAAACGAACCATAAGTCTCGGTATTTCTGTTCTTTTACCATTAATGTACTTGTTTTTAGTTGCAGTGGCAGAGATATACTTTCGGCCATCTTCTAAGATGCAAGATTCGAATTGGAAGTCACTTTTTCCAATCAAAACTGATTGCTTTCTATGTCAATAAACCGCCCTAATGTGTTTGCATGTGTTTCGGTAGAGGACAGTCCACTATAAAACTCGGGTGATAAAACCAACATGCTAGACACATCCTTATCGGGTCGAAATATGCCTGCTGGATCAGGTTACGTGTGGGCAAAGTACTGTCTTACCGTTAAGCCAACACAAACCTACACGTGTATCAATCAGCCGGTGCTTCAAGAATGACCCGAAGGCATCCTAGACAATCTTGAAAGAAGATAAGAGAGCAACAGTTCAACATATGTCTTAGAAAGCATTTAAGGGTGGGGAAATAACAAAGAAAAAAAAAGACAGAACCTGATAGAGATGCTAACATGTCATCCTATAATTGGAAATAATTCGGCACCAAACCGTACCTGCATCAAATGAAGTGGGCAGGGATACAAAAGAGGTTCATTCATATAGATGTATAAGTATAATTTTAATACTCATTTAATACAGACATTGGGGACGCTTGATTCCTCCACCCGCCTTCGTCATTGCTTTCGTCATTGACCTTTCATTGAGAAGAAAAGATTTAAAAATTGTGTCTTGTATGTCAATGAATAATTGATATGTTAACATTTTATTTGCTATCGCAATGATTATTACACATTTTTTGAATATGCAATTTATTCTATTTTTTTGCTTGTATCAAGCCATGTTAATGTTAGATTTCCTTCCACTTTTGTCCAATGCTTTTATCTGTACCAGGATGGTGTTTCATAAAGCTGTACGAACGACTAGTGGTCCTTTCATGTGTTAAATGACACCGTTGATTTAGCTTCTAAGAAAGGATCACCAGTCGTTCGTAAGATCACTTGTAACTTACGAATAGCTATATGAAATACCTCTACTAAGTGCATTTCATAGGTTAAACATTCGAACCAATGTAAGGATAACAAGCACAGAATTTTCTTACTTGTCAGGTCATGATTTAACTGAGTAGACGTTTGGCTTCGTCCTCATGCAATGAGTGGTACATTTCGGCAACCTGCATTTCGGCTGTCCTCGGCCCGTGTGCCATATACTCTGCCACTTCAACTGCTGTAAGTGAAGTGACGGAAGGTCAAATGGTCTAGTGGTTAGAGCATAGCCTCATAATGGCGAGGTTGTGAGTTCCTCATTATTATCCCTTTGTGGAGTAGATGTTGGCATCCATATAGACACACACAAGAGCTATCTTCATTCGTATACTCATTAGCCATTGTCCGATCATGAATCAACTGCTTGGAGACAATTAGCAAGAACTTGAACCTGTTATATTGCTATTGACTAGAGTTTCTCGCATCTTGATATCACCTTAGGATGCTACCAAATTCATTTCAAAACTCATTATACTTTGAATAAAACCATTCATGATTACCCCACCCATAATTCTTCTAATTTACATTTAGTCAATCCAAAACTACGTATTGCCCAGAGATCCGTAAGATCATGGTCCTGACCTTTGAAATCCTCTCCTAGACTCATTTGAATCCTCTTGCTCCCTACACTCATTCAAAGCTAAACTTTAAAAGGTCATGTTACTATCGGAATATGTAAAGTAAACTTTCTTGTGTCATAATCGTGTTCTATTATTCCTTTTCCATCATCATTATCATTATTTCCACCACCACCACCACCACCACCACCATCATCATCATCATCATCTTCATCATCTTCATATATGATTACCAGTATTTTTTTTTCTTGATTATTATAGCAAGTGTTGGCTTGTTAGATTTTTTCTTCTCTTTTTTATATTATACTTAATCAATACTGTAAAAAATCGTGATTTTCCATTATGCTCATAATATGATTATATGGTTAATACATGTTTCGGTTTGTCATATTTTTCAAGCATTTTTTTTTGCTTACAATGGCAATCCATCTTCTGATATATGCTAAATGATATATGCCTGATTTATTGTCAATATATATTTGTAATATTATATTGTTATTTAGAAAAAAGATAAATAAAAAATCGCCAACTTTTTCAGAGCCTCCAGCATCTTTTTAAAGCCCTTTTCTGTCTTTACTAAGCACTTCCAGTCTTCCAGGCCGGTTTTGACAGGTTGCAATTGCTGCCATACCACTTACCCGTCGTATCCAGGATCGGTTGGATTTTGCCGTGTGTCTTTTGGTCTTCACCCCCAACAACAACCCTGTTAAAAAAAAAGAAGTCATGTTCCTCTGAACTGAATTGAAGTTTTGTTTAGCAGCCAGCACCTGAAATGAATTGTACATAATATAAATTAAAAATCACGGTATACAATTCTAAAACATATATGTATGTATAGATATATATACACCGTATATATGCAATGTAAATGTATAAACTCCCTTGGCTTGGCATGTATAGACTATTACTGTGATCTAAGTTTCCTGGGGTTCGAGAGAATGGCGCACCTCGTTCCAATTCACCTCATCTAATAATGAAATCATGTGTAGAGCGAATAATGCAAATCCTATACTGCCAGCGGTGGGGATCAGCAGTATATCCTTTGTTCTCTGGAATTATACAGGCTCAAATCATGGATATAATGAATAATAAACGCCGATGGGATGGGTGAATTTGACAGAGGTACGGAACCAAAAACCACATTTAAGTGCAAACAACCTTTGAAAGTTTCAACTTTCAATAATATGCCTAGACCCTATGTGCACCTAGGAATACTATTGCGTGGGATCCTTGCCTAAAAACTGAACACCATACTTGAAATCATAGAAAGGATAAGACAGAAATTTGTAGATTTAAGGAGCAAAGAATGGTAGATTGGAAGGACTCTGAAAGACTCATGCATGCAGGCATCTTTCAAAACCAACCCTGTCCTTACAATCCATGTGGCACACGTCCGGCCCATATGACGAATGTGAAGAAGTTCAAGAAATTTTACAGCAGTCTCAGATTAGCCAAAAATAAATCAGTCCCACTACACAAATTCCTAGTCATAGCAGAAGATTTCAACCCAAGACTGAACCTAAGTTCAATGTTGCCAAGTTAACCTCCAAGGTATTAGGGTAATTTGTTAGGGGAGCATCCAATTTTAGTCAGTAATACACTATTCCAGAAGAGACGGAAAACTGCACAAGATCATAACCTGCAGGAAGGCGTTTTGAATTGTAAAGCATTTAGCTCTTTTGCTTAGAGCACCAAGGAAAGCAATTCTAGAAAGAGAAGTATACCAGTGGAGGGACTTCGTGAAAGATCCAGTATTGCAGGCCAAATACACCAAAGAGATTGAAAACATTACAGCATGAACCGTATCAGCACTTCATACAAGCAAATAACAAATCTGCCGAGCCTTGCCTTAACTAGGCTGGAAAAAGTAGTAGAAAGGCTTTCTGTAAAAACGATACCATCTCAGAAGCTTGAAAAAAAATCAATACGTACATTAAAAAATGAAACAAACGATGCAGATTATAGCAGATCTGAGCACAGGAAAGAAAGGAACTGCACCTCAATTATATGCTAATCATATAAACGTCATCAAACTTATAATTACATGGCTCGTCATATTTCTTAATTATTGACATTTACATATACAAATTTTGTTTATTTAATTATCAGCACAAAAATAAGACATCAAATCGTTGAAAAAAAATCTTAATTTTCAAAGCGTATTTCACCATCCCATGCAAATCCTATGCAGTCTACATTCTATCATCTTATTCAGACATCCATGTCCGTCCGTAACTACAAAAACGATAGTCTTAGCTGACATTTTGTTTTAAAATGACTCCTCGCGTGCAACAGCTTCGCTGTTTCGTTTCAGTTTAAGAAGTCTCACAAGTGAAATTTCTTTATCGTACGTTGTTCGAGGGATGTCGCATGTTTTGTAACCAACTCACGTACAGGAACTCCTTCGATTTCGTTCAGCCCAATATTTGAGAAGTATTCAATGACTCGATGTTTTAAAGAAGTTAATCGATGGTTGAAAACTCTCATGGTGACAAGGTGAAACCGTGTTTTTGACTGGCATTGTGACTGAACATGCTGAAAAAGGATATATTTTTTCTATCCATCTTGAAGTGAAACCATACAATGCTATGAAACATTTGTTATTTTTTATAAGAGATAATTAAATCCAAATATTCGAGTCTATATTGGGTTCAGATAGTTTGAGGACAGGAATTTGACAATACTGTTTCTAGATGCGACACTAGAAATCCCCTTACTGTATAAATGGGAACTTTCAAATAAAAGTATATTACCATCAATCCATTCCAGCAGAATATATCAAATAACACTTGCCTTCAAAATATCTTGTTTATAGGATTCAAATTTCAGTGTTTTTCATGGTCATAACAATCAATAATCTTTGAAGGAGAATTCATCAATGTTCGGCATATAGGAAAATATATTATTCGTCAAATTTTACATTCATTGGATATCAATTGCTTTGCAATAAACTCACGTACGAGACAAGAGGAAATTTCAGCCTCTGCAATTTCATTCTGACTCTTATTTGAGAAGGGTTCTGTTACTCGGTAGTTCCATCTCATTGAGCAAACATCTACGTTCCCAAAGTGAATTGGATATTTACATTTGGCTACTGGAGCTACTGCAATTAAGGCAAGCCATTGTTAGTTTTGTAATGAATGTTTTCAAGAAGAAATGTGTGTGTGGTTATTCTAGAGCTGCAGGGAATATTTTATGGAACTACCATCTAATCATGATAATATAAGTGTACTTGTATTTGATCTAAGCGTGCCCTCGACATCATAAAAAACATTTTTGTGAGAATGTGAGAGAATAAAAATTAGTCAAACAAGAAGCGAGTTATTTCTCGACGTGTGATGACTTAAAAAAATGAAATTCACCTAAAATAGATATCAAGCGCATTTATGTATTACAATATTACTTTCCTAAAATTATGTCGAAAATATGCATAAGATTTTTCATTTCAAACTTTAAAGGGCAGCCCCCGGTACTGATAACCACCACATTTGTTTCTAGACTCTTTAGGATTAAAAAAAAAAACTTTTTGGGTAATATTGCTGCGTATATCCATAGAGCCGTTGCTCTCGAATCCTACTCGTCCAAATAGTACCCTCAAACACTTCAAGGAGTACACCCGCATCCATACAACCTCTTTATATGAACGCCTCCCGATTTTTTTTCCCGGATGAGGGAACAAGGCTCCGTTCAATTATTTTGATATGTAAGACTGACATCTGTTGGTCAGTTTCTATTCGCACACACCCCTCAACAGTAATGCAAGTCCATCCTGTCCTCAGTAGACTTAAGTGAGCACTTAACACAGGAATACAAGCGAAAACACTACTTCGACATTAAAACAAAATTATTTGAGTTGCTGCAAATCTCACTTTTCAACCACTACATTTATTTTTAATTCTGCATCATTTCATTATGTAATTGACGATTTAGGTTATGTTTTACATGTACTTGATGATTCATTGTCATTGTTAAATCTGCTCAACGCTCAGCACACCCTCAGACTCACGCACGCTTGCAAACTCACACTCCCGCTCACATCAGCATCACACATCCCATGTATGATTTTTTTCTGTATGAGCTACTTTAATACAACGGCTTGACAACAAACTTCACAGTTTCAGCTATCCATTTAATTACTGGTTAGCATCCAAGTATGTCTTTAAACCATGAAAATTAGCTTTGACTTTTATTCCTAAATCATTTATTGGTAGAACGATTCCCTGGACAAATATTCGGAATTCCACAAGGGTGCGAGACACTTCACACCCTCAATTCCAGACATCACCAAACGAAGCTGGATGTCTAGTATATTGATTTACGAAGAAAGCGAGGGATCAAAAATGAAAAAAAAGGCTTTAGAAAGAGGAAATCCTGAATGGAAATGGCGCTGTAGTGGCGTCGGGTTGTGAATAATAGACAATGGAGGGATTTAGGATTTAATATTAAGCAATGGTTTTTACGTGAATTAACTGTGCAACTCCTTGGCTATGCCACATCATTTTAGCCATGAAAAAAGGACCGGGTCTCCTTTTATACTTAGCATTTAAGTCAATTCACCAAAAAACATCGACACTATCTTACAAACAAGGTAATTGCATAATTAAAAAACCCCAAGCCATTAAAACAGGGAATTTGCGAAAAGAATTTGAACGAATTCACTTAATATCAGTAGCCGGATCTCCTCAATATCAGTAGCTGCAATAGATTACTTTGAATTCAAGCCACACCAATTACGTTTTCCTCAGCGCAGCTTTTAGTTTCGAATAGCAACAGCTTTGTATTCATTGAGATATATTAAGTGAAATTCATCTAAAATGTGTTTTCCAGAATCATGTAATATGAACACTTTCTCGTTTCAAAGGAAACGGGACGCTATCAAAATTTTTTAAAAAACCGAACAGTTTGAAGAAACTAGAAAGAGAAAGGGTCATTTATCAACAGTAAATAAGGGCATATCAAAATAGGGCATATAATTAGAGGTTAAAAGGGATGAAATTCATTATCAAAAGAAAACGAAGTAGCGAAAGAGCAATCATACTTTGAAAGGGAACGTGCGATGCACTTGCGGGATGAAGCAGAACGCTAGATAAAGAAACCGGGCGCCCATCGGGCACGTAAAGAGTGGATTTCAAGGACAACTTATCTGATATAAAGAACAGGCACCTAGGAGAAGGCAACACATAAAACAGGTCCTTCCAAGGTGGAAGGGGCACAGAACACGTTCGTGAGTGTCACCTTTCTTGGGTAAAAGGGGGACACGGATTCAAGAAAGGACATATTTAAGAAGGCAAAGGAGCACTTGCTTACTCCATAAAACGGGTCAGGGGCAAAGTACACCTTCATGAGGGGGCATTTTTCTTGCGTATAAAGGGGCACTCTTTCAGTGCTTCAAAATGTGTGTGTGTGTGTGTGGGGGGGGGGCACTGTGCCCCCGCCCCCAGGATCGCTGCCCCAGCATTAAAATATGGACATGTTTATACGAGCCATAATAATAACGAGATACATATAAAGTGCTTGCTACTAAAAAAAGTAATTATAACAAGTTATCCTTAAGATGGAGATAAAAACAACATGAAATTCAATTATTGTACGTGAGAGGACTTAAAATAGATTGAAATAGATTATTGTTTGTTGAGTATGTCATGATGATAAATGGCAATGGGCTATTCTAAAGCTTTTTTTCTGTTTTGAATTTTCAGTGGGATTTATTTCAGTGAAGAGATGATGTGCATTAATGTTTTTCCAGGTTTGCAAAACAAGATCAACTGAAATTATATTGCAAAACAAAATCAAATAGTCTACCCTCCTACAATAATAGTTTCTTAATTATGTACTCGATATGCACTTCACTTGGCAGCAATTTATCCTTCCTTTTTTGTATAAATCTACTCGTGTTACTTTCAAGATGATTACTTTATTCTGCTCTGAGAATGTCAATGGAGTGTTCTGTACCGCCACTGTATACTTCAAAATCAAATTAGATTTCTTAAGCTTAGGCAGTTGTCTATGTGTTCCTTTGATTGCAATAAGTACTGAACACGGACAGTAAGCTTAAAATACAATCTTGATTCGCACAATTTGCAGAAAATAGATTCTTTACTGATAAGATTTTCAAGACAAGAAAACATTTTTCATAGAAAGGACCTCTACGGAAAACACTCTCAATATGAAAAAGAATTTAATGACGTATTATTTGATTGCGACCAACGTTGTGAACAATAATATGGAATAGTATTAAAAATCAAACTCGTGGACCAAGGACAATTTGCACATGAATCATAATACAGAAAGAAAGAAAATGGAGTATTAAAAGACGGATCCCTGCAAGTCATAGTCTTAGCCACGCACATAATTATGTCTATTATCACGCATAACATTAATGCACTTTGTTTACAACATTATCAAAACACAAAATCGAAACTTTCCTCCAATGTTTTATTGGCATAACTTTTTTTATCCATAAGCTTTCTGTGGCACAGAATGGTCTTTCGAAATATGTAATTCTTTAGTAAGCTGACATTTCAAAACTGCGAGTTAATAAAATAAGAAGTTATTTTGAGTCATGCTAATGAATAAAATTGAAAAAAGGGCAGTTACAAGAATCTGTTGCAAATAGATACGAATTTGAATTTGATAAATACTACAATAAAGTACTGAAAACAGAATCTTTAACTCATTTGATTGAACAAAATTATTAGACCTTTCCCTTTAACATGACCCCATTAATGCATTCCATAGTTGCGTTGTATTATTATTGATCTTGAGATCCAGAATAGAAGAAGCTCCTTCCTTAGAGATCGAGAACGGAGTAGGTTCAAGGAAAACAAGTTGGATAGGATCAATAATAGTGGAGATGTATAGAGAGAATGAAGTTCAGGAACGACGTAATACTGTCTGCTGTATTCGAGACAGCGATCCCCCCAAAAAACCCAAGCCATATTGGCAAGACCACTTGCTACTGTGAATATCAATCTTGAAATGGTACTTTTTCACACATACTATCACATTGAGCAATCATTTCAAGTTTATCACCACACGCATACACGTTTTTTTTTATCTTTCATTTTTTTTTCGCCGGATAAAACTACTTTTTGTACGATGACAGAAAAGCTATGCTAAAAGCTAGTTAAACAATCTATACTTCTCTTTATGACACCATTTTTTCGTCTCTCTTCACTCCCCGATTCCTCCCTCTTTATGTAAAACCCCATTTTTATTACTTGGATAATCTGGGAGTGGTAGCCCCTGCCCCTAGAGTGCCGCCCCTGTGTCTTAATAAACCCTGGACAGCATTGACTTTTTAATAGCAGGTGGTCCATATGATACATGTTCAAGAACTTCTTGAAGACAACCACACCATAGCGTATTGCCTCCATACCAGGGTCCCATAACACAAAGCTTAGCAATGATCATTCTACGATTGATTGCATTGACTACAATGTACAATCAATCGTAAAAATCAAGCGTAGGATCAATCGCCAACCTTTGTATTACGGAACCGAGTTTAGGCAGTTCAGGTGCCAGTGTGGTGAACAATCAACACAAGGGATCAGGCGTATTAAAAAAAAATTATATTAATCATTCTTTTTGAGGAACACTGTAATTTTCGCTCAATTGTTTTTCAATCAGGCTTTGAATTCTTTTTGTAGGCACGGTAATGGCCACCAACGACATTCATTGTCATTTTTTTTAGTGACAAGGGTGGCAATTACAATACCGATGACCATCATCACTGCAGCATCATTAATATGTTTCATGATGATAAGTAAGGAGTTAGGTTTCATAAAGCTCTTACAGAATCTCAATTATCACGTGAACAAGCATTTCCAATTAAAATCCTATATATTTGTGTATCAGACTTTATTATTTTATAAATCATTTGATCGAAAATTTCACCGTTTACCAAAAAATGAAAAGGGTTATAGGAACTATATTCCATTTATTTCAAATATATATAATTGGGGTGTCTTATTTAGCACATGAAGGTAACGGGTCATTTTTTCGAGCCTCAAGTTATGTATATGATTACGTAGGTTTATGATACGACCCCATTTTGTCCTTTAACATTTTCAATGTTGTTAAATGAAGACACACCCAAAATAGGAGAAAGTATGCCTATAAACCGAGTCGTGGAAAAAGGTTGCCTGACCGTCTTTGTATTGGAACTGCATAAGCAGATGCCGCATGGCGTATGCTTCATAAAACAATTGATTGATTAGGGTAATGATTTTGTGTAACGCAATGAGATCAGTCCTCCAGCAATGGAATAATGTTGACTTTTAATTCGTCGCACTTTCCACGCACCGTATAAGAGATGGCTATTAGGGGGAACATCGATTTGTTTTTATATCTTACGGAGAGATGCTATGTTTTCTGTCATAAATTTTGTTTCATTGTTTTAAATGACAAAAACAGTTCGATTCGACGAAACAAACCCAAGCTCATCAATCTGTCCATCCTTTTTTTGTTAAACAAACTAAGGCGGCTTGTCAAAGGTGTGCGTGCGTCTTTACCTTTATATTCCACGGCGATCCCGCTCAACGTTCCATTGTCCATTTTTCTTTCCTACGGGTCAGTGCTCTTGCCATTCAAGACGCCACCGTTCCCTTTTGCAGCGAAAACGGAAGCGTGCGCTTTGATCTTTTCTTTTGACACCACCCGGTTGTCTCTCCGATAAGATGTTTCTGCATGAGCGCCCTCTATGTCCACGATATCGGCATTTTAGGCAAACTATTAAACGCCCGATCTCTAGTCACTGATCTGAATATTGTTGTGTCCTTGTATCGGTGTGCGTAGTCCAGTGGGGTATATATTTTCAAAAGTTACGCTTTCACATTTTTTTGGGAGAATTTTTCGTTTCGGGTTTCAGTATATGACAAATTTCAATTAGATTTAGATTTCATTTCTTTAATAGAACAATTAAGCTTTAGCCCTTAATAGCACGAGCATGTTGTTTTATTTTGAAGAACATACCGTTAACATATTGAATTTCTGAAAGTAAGTGTTCAGGCGAGGGTAAGATTTTTTTTCATCACACTGAGCCCACACAGTCAGCATTGTCGGGTGAAGAGGAAAAATATGGAATTGTCCTTAACATCTTTGTAAACGAAATGCAAAAACCCACGCAAAAGATACAATATAAATCATACCTTGGTCCAAAAATGATGGCATTTAAAGATATACATTGAAACGCTACCGTGACAAAAAATAACAATAAATACATAAAATGCAACCGTTTTTTTTCTGGAAAAAAGGTTGAAAACTAAGGGCAGCGTTGAAATTCAAATTTGAGCTTAACATATGCCTATGTTTAATTTAGCCCTCTTATATATATGTTCACTAGCGTACCTACAGGGGGCAGACTCCCCCCCCCCCTCCCCCTGACGAGTCACAACCCATGCAACGGACCTATCCCTGCCCCCCCCCCCCGACGAGAAGTTGAAGACCCTTTTTTTTTGCTTGTCAATTTGTTTTAGCTGTGAAATGTCCTTTATATCCTGTTGAGGACTCTTTTAAGGCGATTTTGCCCCCCCCCCATTGTGGAAAATCCGAGGTACGCCACTGCATTTGTTTAAACATTGGAATTCTAGAAACTTATATATTCGCACATAATACAGATGCCGTGCAAAACAAACGAATAAAATATCATTAATTTGAACTTTAAAAAATAAATTGGATGCTTAAGCTGTCATATCGGTAATTGTAGCTTAAATGCACAATTCTTGAATTTCATTACCCGAAATTCAGAACAAAAAGTACTTTCGTTACTTTTTAAGACCATTACAAAAATCTTTACCTTCGAACGAAATCAAAAGCACTTAAAAATAAACATTAAAATTATCAAAGTTGAGGTAGTCTTGACCATGAATAGAGTTGAGTGTTTATAAAGGAATTAAGCGTCTTCTATTAATCCCATTCTAAATTTTGAATGACCGATGAAAAATATCGCGTGAATAAAAATGAAACTTAACACATTGAAGTGACTCCGACATGACACTGGACAGGAAAATCTATACTATATCTTTTTACCTGTGATCCGTCTTTATTCTCTTATATAAATTTCCCCTGTGATCTAGAGTGCTCTGTGACCTAGTGTTCTTGATTACCATCCAGGAGCCACAGAACCGAAGGGGATCTGGGGCTGAGGCCTCCACAAGTACCATAATTTTATGCATGGTGACCCCACCCCTTCAAACCAGTCCGCTCGGGGGGAGGGGACTTAATTATTTCTTTCAATTTTCCTGTTCTACATACAATATTCAATTTTGTCAACTTAATACTGATGGTTCCTTTTTTTTATCCAACTTCATTTCTTCCTTTGAATTTTTCTAAAACTTTTCTATACCTATTTGTTTTTTTAACCTTCACGTTTGACTTGAACAATACGTGTATATTGCCGTTGATTTCTTCTTCCTATCAAATATCTGAATTAATCTGCAATGAGTGTCTGTCAAATTATTGCAAATTAGATTCCCAGTGTCTAAGGTAAACATAATTTACCGACGTAACACGAAAGCCTCTTTGGCGTAGTTTCCCTTCCAACTTTGTACCTCACCTCTTAATTGTGTAGCTGCATTCTGTATAGCTTGCATATTCAAATGCGCACCAAAAATAAATTAACGTACAGGAAATGGTAATACCTCGGTCATATTTGCTTTACGGCGGCCATACAGCGAGTCGAAAACAGCCGTTTTATTCATTTTATTCAAATTTCCTATATTTAGCTGGTACAAAAACTGTTAAAATGACTGTTTTCGACTTGCCTTAGAACAAATGTGACCGAGGTATTTAGCATACTAGATCAACAAGGATGGAGTGCATGCTGGTGCGGATCCTGCCGGAGTAACACAATACAATCCAATAAGCGCCGTATTTATTTTGAACAATAGTTGGGCTCTCAAAAGTATTGTGGTCTATTTTGTGACCTCTACTAAAAGAAGTAGTGGGTCTATACGGGGGTCTATATTCTGCACATGGAGGGTACAGTTATGTCGTGAATCCAGGGGGGGGGGGGGGTCCGGCCCGTATGCCGGCCCCCTTTGAGAGCCATTATCAATTTTGTTAATGTAAATATGCCATTTTACACAAGTGTGCCCCCTTTGAAACTCACAACATGTATTTTAATGAGAATATGTCGTTCATACACAAATGAGGACCTTCACTTTAGCCTGGTAAACACCCCTTTTCAACTTATTTGGTTATTAAAATCCCGGGGGGGGGGGGCCACTTCCATTCACGAGTGGATACCATGCGCGACCATGGGGTCTCGAAAAGCACGTAATTTCCATTTTCTGAAAATGCACCCCTTAACAAGTATTGGCGTTTGAAACCCTACCCTTTACAAGTATTGGAAACAAAACGATACTCTTGGCAAATGTTCCCTGAAATGAACCCCTAAACAAGTAAAGGAATGTTTTATTGTTACGGGTCCTTCGGTCGTCGGCTTGACCTTATTCGGTTTAGAACGACCCCACCTTCGATCTACACCTCGCGCAAATCGGACTCTAAACACGAAGTGTTGGGGCAAAAAAGACATCCTTTATAAAACATTCTATCTTTGTTTTATCATCCCCGCAAATTCGACCCTAAACACGTAATTTTCCTTGCGAAATAGATACCCTTTTTTCATTATTTTTGTGTTTTTGACACCCTTATCACGTTACGTACGTAAAGTACCCTATCGTGAAAAAGACATCCTTTTTACGTGTCTTTTTTGGTCGCGCATGGTATCCACTCGTCAATGTAAGTGCCCCCCGGGATTAAAATGCACAGAGAGATTGTAGGCAATAAATATAACTCGAATGTTTACATTAAGAGTAGACCTATCATGCCTATAAAGATGGAATTTACATGCTTAATTAAAAATGTGTTGATAAAATATCATTCGAACGTTATGCTATAATCTGCTTCGCCAAGCAGGTTTTATGTAATATTGCTCTTTATAAAGGCAAGCATTAAACTACATTAAATGTCGAAATGTTGAGAAATATATTGGAAACCATATCAAAATGCACATTACGAAAAGAAACAAAATCAAGGTTCTAGTATGGGGACAAAACGAGAACAAGAGAACTACTCTTTTGATGCTAATTGTAATTCCCCGAAAGCCGGACGTTGAAAATGGCATGGGCCAGTGCATTGCAAGCTGTATTTAACGGCTTACCCCATTGTCAAGGTAGATTTAAATTACCCCATTCTTGATTGCGGAGATTACCCTATATTCTTGAACATATAGAGGTGGTCTGAGTGGTGGCGGATTTCAATAAAAAGATGACCTCTTGATTGGTATAAAGGGGTATGTCAAGGGGAGATTATCACTTTGTCAGCGCTGGTGACTGTCTGGTTACTTTGATGTTCCCCGATGTGCCTTCTATTCGAAAACCGTGTTTGCAACTAATCCCAATTATGAGACTATTTGGCATCAAAATGAAAGCCTAACTGCACCTTTTTCATAGACTTCGTTTGAAAATAAAATACTTACGTTTAAGGTAAAATTGGAATATAAGAAGGCGCTTTATAATATGTAAACCAAATATTGTCACTTTTAAGCTTTATTCTTTAAATCAAATGTAAAAATAAATGTAAAATAATCTCACAAGCCTAATCTAAATAGTGCGAGCGCGAAGCGCCCGCTTTTTTTTATTTTTTATTTCATGTATTTTGTCCTAAAATAGCATTCTGGCAATGCTTCTGATCCTAAACGAGATGAATGAATTTAGTACGCATTGATCGTTCTGATAAAAAAGGAATCTGTTAACGGCTGCTCGTAATTATCCGTAAATTAAAACGTTACATATTTCAACAATTAGATAATGCGAGCGCGAAGCGTGAACTGAAAATATTTACTTTTCTACCTGAAGAATGGAAGTTCTAAGCAATTTTTGTATCATTTTTGTATCATCATCATCATTCATTCATTATCTGTTTCCAATCGTTCTCCAGTATCAATTTTATAGTTTATATCATTAAAAAATATGAAAGATAATAGTAATGATTATGGTGATGTTGGTAATCATGAACATTATATCCGTTCTGTGAGATAATTTATGCGATTTTACGCGCTAATCGCTCCTCGATGATGGTGAAAGAAATCTTTTAAATAGCACAACAGAAGTCGGGATGGTAGTTACTGCATACACGTACTTTAATACACTACATTATTACAAAAGATTCCCCATCGGGCGGGCCAACGGTCTTTTGAAGTAGGTTTATCTATTGAAATTACGACAATAATCACGACAGCGGATATGGGGAATTAAAGACTGTGAGCGTCTAGCTCTCTCATTGTTTTCTGTGGCGAACCCGCTGAGCATGCTATTGTCAATGATTCTCTACTATACGGGTGAGTGATCTTGCTCTTTCATGATCATAGGCCTGGGCAATGACTAGGAACAGTTCGATGAGTATCAATGCCAAGCAATCCTGAAAGGTCAATAATGTTCAATTCTCTTGATGGAGAAGTTTTTATCATGGCCCTATTTGCTTTGGCTTTTAGGCCAGTAAGTGTACTAACTAATATTAGTTATAAATAAATAATCACGTTCCGTCTATTTTAGAGTAATGATCTAATGCTAATATATCACTATACATATCTCCCTGCAGCTTACGGCCCCATAGGCACCCGTGAAGTACAGAATTTTGAAGCTTAAATTATTGAACATAATGGCATCCTAGTATTGTAATGATGTAATCACTGCAATATAGATAAAAACATTAATTTAATTCTACTCACATTGATTTTACTTTAGAACAAACTCACCCCCCCCCCTCTTCTATTTCTTCTGTTTCTCCGTCGTTATTCTTCTTTTCCACCTTATTATTCTTCTTGTTCTCATCCTTCGCCCCCTTCTTCATCTACTCTTCTTACTCCTTCTCCTTTTCTTTATCTTTTTTTCTTCTTCATATCCTTAGTCGTCTTTCATTATTCTTTTTTCTCCACCTCATTCTTTTCTGCTGCTTCTTTCTTTTCCCTCCTCCCCCTTTTCTACGTCTCCTCTCTTCTTGTTCTTCTGCCCACCTGCTCTTCTTATACGTCTCCTACTGCTTTTTCTTCGTTCTTCTTCTTTTTCTTCTTGCATCTCCTTTTTTTCTCTATCTTTGTTTTCCCTCTCCGTATCCTTCCTCATCTCTCATTATTATTATCATCCCTTTTTACTGCTCCCCCATTCTACATGTACGTCTGCTTCTCCTTGGTAATTCTCAGTCTTCTCCTCCTCCTCCCACCCCATCGATTCATGAAGATGAAATTATAATGAAATAATAGAAATGTTAACGAAGATAATACTTATAATAGAGAAATGAAGATGATTGCGATAGTAAGAGCGATGATGACGATATCGATAACTATGGGAGGTTATAGACCATGAACAGTACAAGATATCAGGAGCAATTTTAAATATGATTACATGACGATTTCGATACGAAATATTTATCATAAATCTAGATCTAGTACATTAATGTGCACTTCAGGGGCGGATCCAGCTTTCGCCAATAGGGGGGCCGATAAATATTTTCAGCAAAATTTTTCTCGATTGGCCGCCATAATTATATTTTTTGTTGGTTTTTCAGGGGGGTAGTCCTAACTGAAGACTGAAGTTTTAAGTAAATGTTAGTTTTTATTGTTATAAACAAGATAAGGTATCTCATGTGGTCATAATATAAAATGCGAGCGCGAAGCGCGTGCAAAAAATTCGAAGATTCTGAGCAGTTTTTATAATAATGAACAAAGATAAGTATCCAACTAAACAATGCGAGCGCGAAGCGCGAGCCGAAACGTGAAAATTAAGGGACTCAATTAGGACTGTTTTTAGTGATTAGTGAAGAGGATACAAGTATCACCAATTAAATAATGAGTGATATTCCGACCTGAAAACTGGACGGTCTAAGTGCGTTTTTATTCAAAATTAAAGAACAAGCTTGTTTGCATGTCTCAAACAATTAAATGCAAGTGCGAAGCACGAGCTTAATTTTTTGATAAACTGACATGATACAGGAGCATTTTGACAAATTTTGTAAAGAATTTCCAAAGAGGATAGGTTACTCACAAATAAAACAATGCGAGCGCGCAGCGCGAGCTGAAAATTTTGATATAACAATTTGTGTAAATCAAACAAAAAGATGAAAGCTTGATGCGTGAGCTAAAATATTGTGTGCAAATTGATTTCAGAACTGGATATATAAAGTGCCATTTAATCCTCTTGAATGGGATTCATTACACAGTTAATGCGAGCGCGATGCGCGAGCGAAATTTTTTATATAAAGTCTGTTTTCCAATTCTTCCCCTCATCTTTTTCTTGTTTCCTTTCGGGGTCGGGCCGGCCGTTACGAGGCTGTAAATTACACATCATGGGTATAATAGCCCTTTCTTACTTTTCTTCCTGCTTTTCGTAGTTTCTATCAAGAAACACTTTTTTCTGCAGGTTGTCAAAAAATAGGGGGGCCGGGGCCGGCTCGGCCCCCTCCTGGATCCGCGCCTGCACTTATCTTTGTAGAATAATGAAATCGCCGCTCAATATCGATAATTCTGATGATCGCTAAAACATGTGAGGGTGCCGTGGCCGAGTGGTCTAAGGCGCCTGGCTATACATGGAAAGTCTGGGGTTCGATCCCCGGCTTCGACACCTGTGCTCTTTTATCCTGCATTCAAATAAATGGAAATGCTTCACGCATTATTTGTAACTAGGTGTGTACTTGTTTAAAAAAAAAAGCATACGTTACAGTGTGTTATAATATTGCCTCAAAAATATCTGACATTTGATGGAATTCTGTGCTTATATCGCTCATTTCTCAGCACTTTTACGATTTTCTTTCACAGGGCTATTTGGCAAATATTTTTCATTTATACAAACAAACACTTCGTTGGTAAAATTCATTGCATTCTGATCGAACTAATTTTCTGATCGTTACCACAATTGGTATTTATCTTTAATTCCGAACATTACGTTTAATACGTTAAACCAATTAAATGAAGTTATACTTTAGTCTGTTATATGTTTTTATGTTGTACACTTATGCCCCGAGAGGGGATCGATAGTGTGAATAAAATGTAAATCTAAATCAGGGGTGGATCCAGCCTCCGCCAATAGGGGGAGGGTGATTTCATTTTTCACCCATATTTTCCCCGATCGGCCGCCCAAGGTTGATATTTGCTTATTTCTTTGAATTGGTTGTCCCAGTAGCGTAATGATTATTAAAGTTATTTTCTAAGTCTTCGCCTCATCTTATTCACTCGCCTTCCTCCTCTTATGTTTCCCCTTCTTTTTCTCCTCTCTTTTTCTTTCTTTCCCCCTTTTTTTTTGCTCCGCCAATAGGGGGGGGGGCCCTATGTAAATGTAAATCCAACCAAGAATTGGGTCTATACAACATAATGTCTAAAGGTCGGGGGCGGATCCATGACAGGGGGAAAAATTAGGTTCGCTTTCAAGGCGGGGGGGGGGGGGGTCACTCTTCTGTTTTGGCTGCATTTTGCATTACAAATTTTAATTGTGCCTCTCATAATGGGGGGGGGGGGTAGAAAGGTACCGGAAATTTGAGGATGCTGATTCATTCATGGCATACAATATTCAAATAGACGACCACAATTTCGTAAATATCCAGTCCACGCGCATGGGTACTCTCATTCCTAAGACGCAAGTCATGAATTTTGGGGAAAATGTTTTTAACCCCCCCCCCCCCACCTGATCACGAATTCTGCGAGAACACAACTCTGCTTTCTCATGAATATTGATTTCGATGCAGAAGCAGCAATCGGGATGCGCACGCATTTGGTCAAACAACGAAAAAAAAAGATTAATATTAATCGATGACAGTCGTTTTTAACACAATCGGACATTGACGTCGAGAGACATGGAATCGCTTATCTGGAGAACCCCTCTCAAATTTCCGAGTTTTTTCCCACTCTTTCAACTGTATTTCCTCCATTTTTTTTCTCACCCTTCTCTTTTTCCGTCCCAATATTATTTTCTTATTTCTCTCTATTTCCCCTTCCTTTCCTCTCCCTTTGACTTCTTAGCTTTCTTTTTCCTCTTTTCACAATCTCTTTTGGTCCCGCTTCTTTACAACATGGAGATAAAGAAAATTAAGAGACAATATGTTATCCTGGGGAAATTGTTGCCCGTCAAAAATTTTAAGAAACTATTTAAAACAGTTTCTAATAAATCTTTGTAAATCTTTGATCTATCTATGCCTAATAGTTTCAAGCTGTTCCGGTCATATTTATTTTATCATTCTATTTCCTTCTGTTTTTTTTTGGAGGGGGGGGGGGGGCTCTCGACACTTGTTTGAGATGCGAGTAATAATTAATATTCTAAGTCGACGTGAATTCTACGAATGGCTTGGGCCTACGAAACGAAAATATGTGGAATCTTATTTTCCCACCTAAAACATCATGAATTGACTCTCTTCCAATTGCAAAAAAAGAGGTTTTCATGTTTATTGCAGCAAATTCGTAAGATCAGTAACGATTTATGACATGTGCGTGATTTTTGATTAAGCTACCGTGGCTTTATGAATGCACCAGAACTTCCATTATAGATGCGAACCACAGTTCAGAACAGTGACGCGAAATCTCGATCCAACAGTCAATATGAACATGATGAAGGCACACATTTGTTTTGGTCGTAGAGGGAGCTATTTAGAATAGATTCTTCGGCCTTTCGACAGAAATTAAGACTTGCAGGAAAGACGAACAAAAGAACGGTGGCATCAAAGGGCCTTTGATGGCGACCGTTCCTTTGAAGAGAAGGGAACGTTGGGCGGGAAAGCCGAAGCGAAAACCCGGATGCGGGAAGAACGATGAAGAACGGTGCATGGACTTTTGACAAGCTACCTAATACCAAACCATCAACCTGAACCCATCGACTGATAATAAACACGTAATGCTGTCCTTACAAACATAACTCAGGAATCTTAGATTAAAAATATATGAAAATGGGTTGTCGATTAATTATTCAATGATGTGAATTTAATTCCTGTACTTTTTTGTCTCCACTGGAATTCCCAGAATTTCAAAGGAAATTAATCTTTGCTTATTTTATTTTCAGAAGTATTTTAGATATAGGGTTTGTCAATAAGTTACATGTTGCACGTGTTGGAAAAAAATCTTCCCTTATAAAGTATATCGAGCCTGCGTGGTCTTGAGAAATGATGATTTGATTTACTGATTAAAAGAGATATTTACATGGTGGAAAATCTAGTGAGCATATTGTTCAATTCCCACCAGTCACTTTATAACACATCGCTTCGTATAGTCAGCCTCGCTATCACTCCACCTCCCTATACCACGTCTGCAAAGCGTTCATCTTCATGACGTCACGCTGCTCCCGCGCGACTTTAAACAATGTAATTTCCGATGGGCCCCTCGGCGATTGTAAGGGTTAAATGGGAGCAGCATAAGGTTGGCGGCGGGGGAAATTTATCGTTTATTGACTTAACAAGTGGTCTTAATTTTTGTCTTGTGAAGAATCAACCTGACGGCTGTATGAAATTATTTCCATAGTAACAACGTAGTTATCGGGGGTATAGCATGATCCCATTTTGCATTGCTCTTCGCACCCTGATATAACTTTATTATAAATTATTTTGTTTTTATCAAGAGCAGATTTTTTTTCTTCTTCTTGAGTCCATCTGGGAACTAGCCAAAGCAGGAAAGGACAGGGCATAATTGGGTTTTCTACATAAGAAATGTGCTTTGGATGAAGTTTGGCGAGGAGATACTAATGTCAATAACCTAGTAGAAGGACCTAAATGTAAAGAGAGGAACGCAAAAAGGAAAGGAGGAAGACAGAAGGAAATAAAGAAAATGAAGGGAAGAATAAAAGAAGTGGAAAGAAAAAGAGGTGGTAGAAGAAAATAAAGGAATGGAAGACAAAAAGAAGAGGAAAAGTAGAAATGAAATTGTCAAGAGAGGGAAACAAATAGTTTATTGACGAGAAGTAGAATAAAAAAAAAGAAAAGAAGAAATAAAGCAAAACACAGCTTCCATGATTTTGTTTTATTAGGAAAAAAAACTTATACCTAAAAGCAATTACGAATCAACAGCAACATCCGGAACACATCTTGATTGATCTTCGGCAATCTGTTACTGCAATAATTGTTCTTGCCATTCAGTTATCGTTATGCTTAAAATTTGAAATGTAATCTATATATATTTTGAAACACATGGTAAATCAAATGAAAAAAAAGCACTGAAATATGAAGCATAACAGAAGAGGATCTTTCTGGAATTTGAATGACACCTCACTCCATTATACAAAACAGAAATCACTGGACAATATAAATATAGGCATAAATGTATTACGTTCAATTATACAAGGGCTTTTCACTTGTACACTAAACACTGGACGAATTGAACACGAAAACATCAAGAAGCAACAAACATTAGCATTAGGTTTTGTCGATACCGATTTTTGTTAGGATTTATATTTAGGCTACTTTAGGGGGAGAAATTCTTTCCAAATATAAACCTGTCACTTTCTGGCGTGCAACAAGGAAATTAACATAAAAATAAAACAGGAAATGTCATTCAGTTCTCTTTCTTCTTTTTATATGAGAAATGTCTTAAAACGTAACAACTAATCAATACATCAAAGTTTCCAACAAATAAGCCAAACAACCTTCAACGATCTGGTCAGGATCAAGTTTCCAATGATCTTCATTTAGTTGTTCATGAGCAACATGATCACAATGAAAACACGAAGTATATAGTTTATCATGTTCATGTGTATTGTTTGAGAATTGAGATTAAGACTGAATAAAGGAATGGCGCTCTATTTTTTTTTGTTTGTTTGATACAAGTTCATTGATAAAAACGAGGAGGAGGAATCTTAGTCTACTTCATACAATTCGCGATTCTGAAAAACAAGGATGTGTTGGAT
The DNA here is from genome assembly GCF_018143015.1 of Lytechinus variegatus. Lineage (NCBI taxonomy): Eukaryota > Metazoa > Echinodermata > Echinoidea > Temnopleuroida > Toxopneustidae > Lytechinus > Lytechinus variegatus. The sequence goes on along the minus strand of NC_054740.1, from coordinate 8,455,590 downwards.
GCCGGCCTCGAGGCCACATTTTGCCGGCCTTTGGCACGGCCTCGGCCCGAGACACGTGTCCAAACATGTTAAAGTCTATGAGAGAAGACTTTGTAAAGTACCGACTTCAACTACCTTCGTGCTGACAAACAGGAAGAAGCAACTTGAGAAAAGACTCATGGATAATTCACTTAAAGAGAGAGAGAGAGATAAAATCTACAAGGGTTATGGTGACTGGTGACGTACTCGTGTTTGATCGGACGAAAGGACACAAGTTCATTTCCTCATTGGGCGTACTTCCTTTACGTTCTCCGTGGCTGCTATTGTTCAACTAATATTAAATTTGAATCATTTCACACATCGGACAAACGAGAAGCATTTGACTGAATGTACCACCAATGCCGTCTTTAAAGGACAAATCCACCCAAACAAAAACTAGATTTGAATAAAAAGAGAAAAATTCAACAAGCATAACACTGAAAATTTCATCAAAATCGGATGTTAAATAAGAAAGTTATGATATTTAAAAGTTTCGCTTAATTTCACAAAACAGTTGTATACATATCTCGGTCGGTATGCAAATGAGGGAACTGATGACATCACTCACTCACTATTTCTTTTGTATTTTATTATATTATATGAAATATGAAATATTTTTATTTTCTTGTCATTGTTGTCATTTTCATGTGAAATGAAGTTTCATTCCTCCCTGAACACGTGGAATTCCATTATTTTAACATTTTGTGCTTTAGGCAAAGAGGTCCTAATCATCGAATTCGTAAAAATTGAAATATTGTAGAATTCAAACAATAAAAAACAAAAGAAATAGTGAGTGAGTGACATCATCAACTCTCACATTTGGATGTAACTGGCTCGTTCATATAACTATTTTGTTAAAAATAAGCGAAACTTTGAAATGTCATAACTTTCTTATTTTACATCCGATTTTGATTAAATTTCCAGCATTGTGCTAGTCTGATTTTTCTCTGTTCATTCAAATCAACATTTTTCTGAGGTGGACTTGATCTTTAAAGCTGCACATTTCACTTTGTCCTCCGCCTGAACAGAATGGGGATATTAGTACTTTATTGCACTACTATGTGCCTGCAATACATTTTTTATTTCTTGACTAATAAAAGAACACATGATCTTGCTCTTCTTCTCTTAATAAAAACATTGCAAATGAAAACAAGCTCCCTTTTTAGCTATGATGTAACATGCTTTACATCTTATACCAACATATAAATGGGAAAAGTCCAGCTCCGCGTGGCCATATATTTAAACTTGAGACGTGTTGTACGAAACGTATTTTCCCTCTGCAACCATGAAAATTACCAATGTTCATCCTAAATGACTAATATCTATCCTAAAATGGAAGTTTTCCGAAATAGATTTTCTATGTTTACCTCTGCACAGCGCCCCCTCTCTTGACAAGTGACCATTGGGTATGCTAATAACAGAGCAAAAGCGTGCCATCTTATGTAACTGTAAACCACATCCAATTAAAAAAAAAATCAGAAAGAGAGAAGTTGGCTCAGTCGGTAAAGCGTCTGCCTATAGCTGTTGAACCAAAGATCATGGGTTCGAGTCCCACCCGGGCGGATAACTGTAGCCAGTGCGTTGTGTGTAAACGTATCTTCCCTGTTCCATAAGGCTATGTCACAGAGGAAACAATCAATCCCTCGGATAGGATGTTAAATGAAGACCCCTTGTAGAGGAGAGTCACAACCTTTGCACATTAATAACCGACTGAGCTATTCATACAAGAGAAGGGGGAAACGCCGGTGAAGTGGTCCACATGCATTCCCCAATCAGTGTTATATCGGGAGGAGAGACCTGAGGGTCACAGTGATTCAGTTCGCTTTTCGGCTCCAAGGCAGGGGTGACGCCAAACAAATAATAATTATAACAATAATAATAATGATGATGATGATGATAATAATAACAGCTACTACCACTATTACTACTACTTCTACTACTACTACTACTACTACTACTACTACTACTACTACTACAACTAATAATGATAATAAATGTTTTGTTTAATATAAGAGACTCTTTTAGCCTCGTTCAGACGTGGGTCATGGGAAGCATGGGTGATGAAGCGCACCCAAAGATTTCCTTTGGGCATGTTGGGGTGCTGCGTGTATTATTCTCCATAGGCAGCACCCCCTGGAAGTCTGGTAGGTGCTAAAAGATTGAGAAATGTAAGCTATATTTTGTAGTGAGCCCCTTTTTTGCTTTTCAAATGTTTAGGTCCAAAATTACCTTAATTTTATAGTGAACCCCCTTTTTTTGCTTTTCAATTTACATCAGTTCCCGTAGTAAAAAATTGTTCCCAGGGCCCTGCATGCTAGTCAGGGTAAAATTGGATTATGCATGGATTAAAATTACGGGTATATTTATCTCATCACGACCCAGAGTAGGCTGTTTGGCAAGAGCTTGAAACAACTTTCGGAAGCTACTCTGACTCCCGCGATAGCTAGTCGCAGTCATTTTCTCTCGTGATCGCCTGGGTGGAGGACTTAGTTAATATAAACATTTAGAACACTTAGTGACTGGTTGAAATGAGAAGAATAAGAAATAAAATATGGCCGTTCTTTCCATACAGATACCGACTCAATAGATACATTGGCGGCGGAGCAGAGGATTATCTTTTGTGTTGGGGGGGGGGGGCGGCTATTGTTGCCTTCCCCCCCAAACACAAAAGATAACCCTCTGCTCCGCCGCCTATGAATAGATATGCAACATTGTACGTGCCCTCTACATAATTTCGATATTTTGAATTGCCCGATATGTTTGTACCCTTCCTTACAAGACTTGTATTAGTCAGGTCCAGATTTGAGAAAAGTAGACTGCCTTAGGCAAATCGTGTTAATGCTGAATTGAGAAGTGCTTTAACATAAATTGAGGGCGCTGAGTCCAAATTTGCTGTTTGGCAACCTTGATTTTGATGTTTAAATCCTCAAATTGGCAAAAATAAAATGGCCGCCATTCTACACCAATTTTTACTCTATTCTGACCCCTAAACTTGTAACAAAATGTCTGTCTTTTGGTTTTTTGGTACTATTTGATCTAAAAAATAACATACCGAAAATCCACCAAAATCCGTATCCGGGAAAATGGTTATTTTCAAGATGGCGTCTAGGATGGCCGCCATTAACTGAAAATTAAAATAACCGGCACTGTATCTACCCAGACACCTTTTCCGGTGCATACATGTATTCAATGGTGGAAGGCGAAAAAGGAAAGAGTGAACATAAGCACTCCAGGGTACCTAAAATCCAAGATTGCGTAAAAATGGCTGCCATTGCCTGAAAAATTCATAATTCATCTATTACGTATTTTAGTGTCTTTCATTTGGGTTGTATTCATTGGTGATGTCAAGGGTCAAGAAGTAAACTGGGACAATTTACAAGGACAGTCAACAGTCCACTATGTCCAAAAATCCAAGATGGCTTTCAAAATTGGAGTCTAAAATAGCTGTTGTTATCTAAAAAACCCCAAACTCGACATAGTTTGTTTAATACCTGCCTTGGGCATATGATGTTGGTGTCTAACCCATGGTTTAATGGGTCAAGAAATACGTTGGGACGAGTAAAAAGTCTATGGTCCTCCATGTCCAAAAATCTAGAATGGTTTGCAAAAATGGAGTATAAAATGTCTGTCGTTAATTACAAACCGACATAGTTTGTTTGATAACCGCCTGGAGAATATGATTTAGTATAACGCATGGTTTAAAAGGTCAAGTATTAGATAGGGACAAGTTACAAGGACAGTTAGTGGTTCCATTATGTCCAAAAATCCATAATGGCTTCCAAAAATGGAGTTTATATAGACCGTTCTCACCGAAAAACTGACATAGTTTGTTTAGTATCAGCCCGGGATATATGATTTTGGTGTTTAACCCATGGTTTAAAGGGTCAAGTAATAATTAAGGACAAGTTACAAGGACAGTCAGAGGTCCAGCATGTCCAAGAATCCAAAAAGGCTTCCAAAATTGGGGGTGTAAAATGGCTATTGTTACCTAAAAACTGTCATAGTTTGTTTGATATCCGCCTGGGGTATATGCTTATTTTGTCTAACCATTGATTTAAATGGTCAAGTAATACATTAGGATAAAGGCAATCAATGGTCCTGTATGTCTAAAAATTTAAGATGGCTTCCAATTAAGGAGTCTAAAATGGTTGCTGATACTAAAAAATTGACATAATCTATTTTAAATCCATTTGGGAAATATGATGTTGGTGTCTACACTATGGTTTCAAGGGTTGAATAATACTTTTGGATTAGTTACAATGGTATGAAGCGGTCCATTTTGCCTTTTATTTAAAGTTGGCTTTCAAAGTGAGTCTTAAAAGACTTCCATCAGCTAAACATAGTCATAATTAGGTGAACAAAATCTACACTAATTGTGTTGTGGTTTGAAGGCTGAAATAATAAATCGGAACAAATAAAAAAAAAGATGGTCAGTTTCCTTTTAGTCGTAAAAAGTCCAAAGCGACTTTTAAAATTGCGTGAAAATGACTGCCGTCCCCTCATCATGAAACCATAGGATAGTCCTGAGCACAAAAATGATATGTCTTGAAAAACCTATCAGTGAATTATGGAATGTTTTAGGTGAGAGTGTACCTTATTTTTTAAAGTTTGTTTTGGATGTTTACTTATTGGTGCACCACCACCTAATTATGTCACTAATTCTTGTAAAGCATATTTTCATGAGTCTTAGAAGCAGAGACACCAAAATAGTGGCACTAGATGGGATATGAAGTATTGTCATTTTTGTAACAATGGTGGCCAATTTGAATGTACAACAGTGTTTCCTGCAATCTGTCTTCATCTATATCATATGACCCTTGAAATCATGAGAAAGGCACAAAAATGTTCTTACATTGTAGGTAGATAGTATATGAACTTTGCAGCCTGTTTTTTTTTGAAATAGCAACTATTTTTTAAGCCATCATTATTATTATTATTATTATTTTTTTTATTGGGGGCCGGAACTGCACCACTGATAAACATTGAAATTTTTCCAATGAAATTTGTCCCTTTGGAATCATGAATTTTTTATTTGTTTTCTTTTGTTCTCGGTAGACCCCTATTGGCCCTAAGTTATTTCTACCAGGTGGATATTATATGAATTTGGACCATTTCAAAGTTACAACGTCCATTATAGACGCCATTTTGGAAGGTAGTCTTAGATTCTCTGACACACTCACTGACTATCTTGTAAACATGTCCTTGAAAGTTTTTTTAATGATTTTTTGATTTTGAGGATTTACTTTAGTTTTGAGGTACAACGACTGCCGTTGTGGACGCTATGCTGGATTTCCGGGTTACCTTGACAACGTTTTGTAACTATAACCTTTGTCAATACACTTTGTTTAATCCTATAACAATCCAAAGTTTCATGAAATAGACATCTAAACCCTAAAAGTTATGAAATTTCAAAACCTAACCTCGGTTAAAATTTGAAGTTGACTTCGCCGCCGCTGTCGGAAAAGCGACGTCCATGTTTTGCTTCTGCTATGCAGGCGAGGAAAAAATGGCGGACAAGTTAAAAGTCAAATGTGAATAGGCCAGCATCGCCCCCAAATTATCAATCATTTTGTCATATTATTTATCAAATCAGCAATTGTGATTCATGGCAGCCATCTTGGAATTAAAGATGGCTGACGAATCAATCGGACACATTATGTTTGCAACCCTGGGTATCAAAAATAACGCATCTAGATCCCATTTTTTTTAATCACCCATAAAATTTGGTTAATATGGGAAACTGCATTAAAAATGCCGCAATTTTGTTTTTGCCGATTTGAGGATGAAAACGTCGGAATTAAGTTTGGCAAACAGCATTTTTGGGTTCAGCACCCCTGAATTACCTTAAAACAATTGATAAATCAGCATTAACACAAAATGCCTAAAGCACTTTTTCTGAGCACATTTTTTTAAATGTGGACCTGACGATGTTGAGCGGTTATATTATGCTATGGTCACAAATACCTTGACGAACGACGTACGAGAAATCGTCCGTGTGGCGTTTACTGAGATACGACAAAAGATAAAAGAAAACATTTCGATTATCAGACTACAGACTACAGCACATAATTAACACTCTTTACCAAGTACCAAACACTATCAAAGCAGAAATGTTCTTATCCTGGGGTATATAGCATCCTGCATCAAAACGAGTGGTGCATTGGCTCCCCCTTTTTTACCCCGAAAGGTAATCATGATAATTTTGTAAAAAAATGTATGTCATTTTACCCATCAAATATAATGCGACAATTTAAGAGAGTAGATGAACATTGCTTGATCGTAATCAGAAGAAGCACGTCGGCTTTACAAAGCAATGGTACATCGTATGTTACCACCCTATAACAGCAAGATGAAACGTGCTGCGCAGCGGGCAGAAAGCAACCTACCGAGAGTTTTATGAACGCGCTGTTGCTTCATGGCGCCTCTTTAACCATAAAGGGAACACATCAAATTGAATTTAAAGGAGATATACTTACAAAGCTATTACCTCGGATGATCATTATTGCCTTGACCTAACCGGTAGAAGAGATAATACCTTTATGGAGTTCCTGTTAATATAAAGGAAAATGTGGGTCCAGAGCATACACTCTTTTTTGACTTTGCGGACTGTAAAAACTGGAGTATTACAACTGACACCTGCTGATGTGCCCTGTAGACCATTCTGTAGATTGAACACAACAAAAAAGGTGTTGAAATAACAAATATAGGTTTGATCTAACACCGTTGCAATTCAAAATCGCTATCCGAAGTTCTTCATTAGTGATGATTACTTTTTATTTATATGTTTATCTACATATTTATATACATTGCTTGTATTGTTCATGATTATTAGTTAGGAGACAAGTGGCGGATCATTTGGAAAATCTTGGATCCAATCCTCGCTTTCAAAACATTCTTTTAATATAGGTCTGCCATTTTCCCTCTAATTTTTGAAAATCCCGTTTCAGACATTAGCACGTTACGACTCTGCATGGAGGCACACAAGGAACTGAATTAATGTAACATTATACACGTTATTCAAGATAACAAATTGACAGACGGCTCTCCTGACAAGTCAAAAAGTAATTTCCAATTACTTTGCTTGCTAACTTTTTAGATTTCATTCAGACAAGATATTTCATCATGATGACATATATGGACCTAGTATATCCATAACGTATGGACTCTATACTTTGGATCACGCCACATCTATCAGTAACAGACATAAATGACATGAACAAACATTAGTTTCATTAAATTGGACCCCATAACGGAAATTGTCCATCTTTTAGGTAGCGTCGCAAGACAGCCGTGAAATATTGATCTTTATTGGACGGGTTCGTGTCATATTGAATGGACAATTTGATATGATGATATCGTTACCAACATGATTGCAGAAGTATGTTTGTAAAGGGGAGTGTTCATATTGGTTGAAGATTTCTTGTGCCTATGGTTTCAACTCCAACAAAACGGTGCCAGCCTCAACGAGAGTTCTGTCTCGATTTGTCGCGTATGATAGGGGAGATCTATATATAACAGTATATGACTGATTATTTATTATCTTTTTGTTATAAAAACGTTTCCAAAGAATGAAAGAAAGAATGATGTTTTCCAGGATATATTCTTTAATTGCTTTATGAAAAGTAATTACAAGATTTTGTAAGATCAATGCCCAAGATATTTTTAAACGTAAATCTTCTTTAAAAAGCGATACCAAACAGGTCAATAAAATTCAATGTAGAATTCAAATTTTCATAAATGATGCCAAAAAGAGGCTATTAAATATTTTTAAATTTAGCATTCAAATTTTCATGAAGAACTGACAGATGCAAAATGTTTAAGGGTATACCATGTTTTAGTAAGACTGAAATGTTGAATGATTTTCCAGTGTACACTTATTAACAATACTGAACGTTATACAGTGCGTATCAAAAAAGTTTACACTTTGAAAAAGCCCTGGGAATTAAAAAATATACAACATGTGGGTAATTCTTTCACATATAATCTTGGGTTTGGATCTCATCTATGATCCAACGAAAGTAAAAGTTTTGACAGAATGTTACACTTGAGCGAGTACTCTCCATTTTTGTAAAGCTCGCAGAAATCTGTTTGCGCAGAAATGCTCGTTTTCACACTGTGTCAAGGGGAAAGGGCGAAATCAAACTTACCCTGCGAAACATTTCTCAGACATTTCCAATTGCACTTTTTGTCAATTGTAATAAATGGATACATTCAAGCATTTTGTGACAATTTTGCCACCCAAATTGAAATTTCAACACTTAGTAAGCACAACCTTTACCCTTTTTGTGCCAGCTGGATCTGAGCAAATAACTAAGTCTGAACAAAAGTTTATATCAGACATCTTTTTAACGATATCAAAATGAGTTCGTATAGAATCCAATAAAATGACCACCAAAGTGTCTGTTTGCATAAATAATATAATAATGTATTTGTACCAGATCTATATCCTCGATGATATACTGACAATTAAGCCTTGTCTTACAGACTTTCTCATGAAATCAGTGTTTACTGCTACTGGAATTTCTCTTTAAAGTGGGTTTACATTTCATTTGTCATTTAATACTTGCTTCTTCACACTTTTTTCTAAGCTTGACAATGATTAACAAAATGAAAATCAAGCCTGAGCCATTTCATGTAAATCACAGCTCAGTGTAAATCAAATATCGTCACGATGGACTCTGTGTGTGGGGGAGTGGGGGTGGGGCGCAATGCACTCTTCGAAGTGTTTTGGGCAAGGAAACAAGTTAAAAAGGTAAAATATATCTTCAAATCAATTTTACTAGCTAAATTCAACATGTTCTTCGTGAATATGGTCTACTTTTATTCGCATAACTATTTCAAAGTTCTGCGCAAATCATTTTTCACTTACTTTTCAAAAGTAAGTGGTACCCACTCAAGCGGAAATATTTTTCGACAGTTATATCGTCATTTGCTTAAATGGATCTGTACCAAAGTTGATAATAGGAAAAATCTTCAGGATATTACAAATGTATAATTTTACAGGACTTTTTGTAAGTGTAAACTTTTTTTTCATACGCACTGTATAACGATATTTGAGACGGACCAATGAGGAACAAGGGATTGAACCAGAAATACACCTAAAAATATTGAAAACAGTTCTCTACATTTCAAATTGACCTTATTTAAAGAGTAAATCATCTCCTGGTATGCCCTTAGCGATGGATCTAAACACCACCCTTTTCTTTTTTGTCAACTATAAAGCATAACCCTTCCAGCAGACCATATTAAGACTTTTTTCCCTTATCCATCCACGGTAATATGACAGGGTCTTTGGCGTCTATAGCAGCACCTGGGAAACGACCCTCAGAGAGCTAGCATCCGGCTTACCATCTTCAAATTGACCGACGTCCTTTGAGGAGTAAATCCAGGGAAGGTTGTCATCTTCACACGAGGACCCCTATTAAACTATTAAATTCACTCAACTGTAAGACTTCACTTAACTTAACTGGAACTGTGCATATGAATTACCGACGCTGACTTAAGCACGTTTAGTCTGGTCTGTTAGCGTAAAAAATGCCCTACTTGTGGACACGGTGGACAAAAGCATGATTTTTTCTCCAGACCTTTGTTTATGTATAAGAATTAAGAATGGGGTATGCTCCAAAAAATCTGGCTGCAGGAACAGTGAAAAAATTGGTGAAAATGTCAGAATTTATGAGTTCAGATTTGTCTGATATATAGACTAGCGCTAGTGCAAAACTCAATAGCAGTGCATTATTTTGCATTGGATTAGTTCTTGAATTCAGACCCTTTTTGAACAGATCTTCTGTTTGTCCTCGCATCTCAATGCACCAAATATCTGAATGAAGATGCTAACCAAGCCGAAGGGTGAAGGTGGAGGGGGTTGAATGCTGGTGTGTGTGTACATATTTTGGTCTTGGGGTAAAGGTGTGCAAGACACATTTTTTGCATGTGTTGGAAATTGTGTTGCCATGGTAACAGTGTATTATTGCAAAAATAAGGTAAAAATCTTGCAGTTAGAACAACTTCCTCTGTTTTTAACCGATTCTCATGAAATTTGGCACACACATTGGTCTTGAGGTGAAGATGTCTAAGACACACTTTTGTGTGTCTTTCAGAAATCTTGTTGCCATGGTAACAACATATTATCTGGTGAAAATTGGGGGGAAAACCTTACAATTCAAACTGTTTCATCAGTTTTCAATCAATTTTCATGAAATTTGGCACACACATTGGTATTGAAGTAAAGATGTACAAGGCACTTTTTGTGTGTGTTTCCAAAATTGTGTTGCCATGGGAACAACATATTATATGGCAAAATTTAGGTAAAAACCTTGCAATTTGAACTACTTCATCAGTTTTTTTTTTGTTGTTGTTTTGAACCAATTCTCATGAAATAATTATGGCTCACACATTGGCCTTGAGGTAAAGATGTGCAAGAACCTTTTGTCAGAGAGTGCATTGCCTTGGTAACCACATTTAGCCAAAAATATGGGGAAAACTCATTGTGGATCAGTCTACTTCTCAGTTTTCAGCCTGTGCTCATAAAAGTTGACACAAATATTCATTTTGGATAAAGATTCATATTCAGTATTAAAAGGGAATCAAGCCTTGGTCATAATGTTGTGTGCATGGAAAACGAGAAAAATAAGAATGGTGAAAGTTTTACAGAAATCGGACAAGCGGAATATAGTTATGGTTGCTTTAAAATTAAGATCCCTAAGGCTACTAGTATGTAGAATTCAAATTGGCAACCGGGTAAGTAAATTATGACAAGGGGTGGGGCCGCAAGGACAACTTGCTTATGATAGCTGGCCACTGCATTTTATTTTATATAATTATCATTACTTACATGTACATGTATATCTATGTAAATTATTCTATTATGTAAACTTTCCCATAAGACTAGTAGTTATCAGGATTTTTGTTTTTCTCCTAAATCCCTATTCCATTGGCGCCGTAATATAAACCGGTAGTATGTTTTATGTCCTCATGAAAGAAAGATATAATTTGAAGTAAAACTTTTGAAAAAAGAAATTTTAGCTAATTAATTATTCCAGTACAGTGTACATGGAAAAGTGGTCCTTGCCTTCTTAAATTACTGTGACATCACATATGCGGTCAATTTGAAGTCTTCATGGGTATAGTGATTACCAATGTTTATAACTTTAATATGTTCACAACTTTGTTATGGTTTGTCCGATATTGTTCAAACTTTGACCTATAAACTTGTCTGATTTTTCATTTTCCTCTAAAAACAAGTGTTTATTTGGGTTTGATTCCCCTTTATAACGTCATATAATAGCGCAGGGTATTAATCACCTTCAATAATATTTATAGGCTTTTTTTTTGGGGGGGGGGGCGGAGAAGGTCCTTAAACTGACAACATAAAAATATTGAAGGTTAAAGGCCATGACCATGAGGAACTTAAACAGTCTTAAAAAAACACCCCTTACATTTTTTATTTGGGGGGGGGCTTTAGAAAATTGCCACATAAAGATTAAAATGAAATTATAACGACTAAGGACTTAACCCCCCCCCCCAAAAAAAAGGGGGGAAATCCTTTACACTTCAGCATATTGATTTAAAGCCTCAAACATTCTGCTTTGAAAAAAAAAGTTTCCGGTGTCCAATTAATCAATGTTTTATTTGAAGCATGAAGCAGGGGCTGTCACAGAAATATACTGAAAAAATTAAATGAAAGAAAATATAAGGCTAAAATCTATTGTGCACATAGGTATATTTTTGATATGGTATGTTACTGAGTCATGGATTTGCAAGTGAATTTCTAAAACAAGTGCAGATATTTTTGTATGTATTTATATTTCTATAATAATTAGTTGCAAGATTAAAGGTACACTTTAAAATATGTCAGAAAAAATATACTTTTATTTTTTATTTGATTTTATTTCTGCACTCAGCATTAATATTCAACATAACATCTAGGTGATACAATTAAGTTTTACAAAACAATTACTTAGAGAGAGACAGCAGACAGGAAACAGAAGGAGATGGCATGGTGAAGCTCAAAATCAAGAGTGATGTGAAAGTTAAAAAGAAAGAGTAGGAACGGAATATGAATATGAATAAAAGACTGAGTAGGAGAATATAAATAAACAATGGTTAATTAGGTACTGTAAACAATTTTTTTATCAAATCAGAATGCATTAAGCTTCAAATGAATGGTCTGAAGTGCAAAGGACTCTTCTTACCTTTGAAGGGGGGGGGGCATTTTCTGCTAAAAAGTATTATCAGCCCCCTATTTTTTCGGGGGGGGGGTTAAGTTCCTAGTCATAATCCTTTAACTGTAATTTTAATGAGGTCATTTTCTAAAGACCCCACCCCCCCAAAAAAGAGTAATGTCTAGCTTTAAAAATGCATTGACCCCTGAGGGACAAAGGTGTAGACTGGTTTGAGCATGGGGAAGTAGAACTAAAAGTGGTATGGGGAGGGGTGCACATCTTGGGGAGGTGGAACTAAGGTTTGGAAAATCAGCTGTTGAAAGTAGAAGGGGTACACATTTTGTTTTGCTTGCCAGTGTTGGAACTCCTCTGCTTCAGCGGAAGGTTTCATATTCACCCAGTGTACCTCCAGCCTATATGCCCTTAAGGGGATGCATTTTTAAGAGTGTTTTATCATTTTTATGTTTCTAATGGCCACTGCCTTTAACCTTCTTTGATGTCAGATTTAAAGGACTAATCCTGCCCCTTCCCCCCCCCAACCCAGAAATATTAATGAAGGTGATTAATACCCCCACATTTTAATGCAGAGAAGACATTTAGAATTCAATATGAATCTTTACCCTAAGATGAATATTTCTTCCAATTTTTATGAGCACTGACTAAAAACAGGGGAGGAAGTTTGATCCACAATAAATTTTCTTTCATTTCTGGCTATCATATATGTGGCTACACTGGGGCCCGTTGCATAAAACTTTTTACCCGAGAAAACTCTGGTAAAAACTGAAAACTATGGTTAGTCTGATTTCTGCCATTCACTTTAACACAGGGCAAAAACTCTGGTAAAAGCAACCAGAGTTTTCTCAGGTAAAAAGTTGTATGCAACGGGCCCCTGGTAATGCACTCTCTGACAAATGCAAAAAAAGGTTCTTGCACATCTTTACCACAAGGCCAATGTGTGAGCCAAATTTCACGAGAATTGGTTCAAAACTGATGAAGTAGTTCAAATTGCAAGTTTTTTACCTAAATATTGCCATATGATATTTTGTTACCATGACAACACAGTTTCTGAAACACACACAAAAAGTGCCTAGTACATCTTTACTTCAATACCAATGTGTGTGCCAAATTTCATTAGAATTGATTGAAAACTGATGAAGCAGTTTGAATTGTAAGATTTTTTCCCAATTTTCACCATATAATATGTTGTTACCATGGCAACAAGATTTCTGAAAGACACACAAAAGTGTGTCTTAGACATCTTCACCTCAAGACCAATGTGTGTGCCAAATTTCATGAGAATCAGTTAAAAACAGAGGAAGTGGTTCTAACTGCAAGATTTTTACCTTATTTTTGCAATAATACACTGTTACCATGGCAACACAATTTCCAACACATGCAAAAAATGTGTCTTGCACACCTTTACCCCAAGACCAAAATATGTACACACACACCAACATTCAACCCCTCCACCGTCACCCTTCGGCTTGGTTAGCATCTTCATTCAGATATTTGGTGCATTGAGATGCGAGGACAAACAGAAGATCTGTTTAAAAAGGGTCTGAATTCAAGAACTAATCCAATGCAAAATAATGCACTGCTATTGAGTTTTGCACTAGCGCTAGTCTATATATCAGACAAATCTGTACTCATAAATTCTGACATTTTCACCCATTTTTTCACTGTTCCTGCAGCCAGATTTTTTGGAGCATACCCCATTCTTAATTCTTATACATAAACAAAGGTCTGGAGAAAAAATCACGCTTTTGTCCACCGTGTCCACATAATTCCGCTAACTGACCAGACTCGTTTATGTGTTTTTCTTTTTGATCTTTTAAAGGAGATCAGACAAATTTTTAATACGAATCGAAAAACGCAGTTCAAAATGGCACCTCAGAGGCACAATGTCTAACGGGTGTGACCATATTAAATTGACACTAACATTGTTGAAAAATGTCTAATTTTGCCAGGTAACAATTTTAATCAATGATTATTAATCAATGTCTGCGGTCGCTCTGTGCATAGAATATGCAAATGCACCGAATTACAATTGGTTCAGTTCATGAGCACAACAATCACGCATACTAGAGTAGTCTCTATATTTTGCCTACAAATCGTGCTTGATAGATGGCCACAAAAGACGCACCAATTTTATTCGTTTTCAACATTTTTGAACTTTGAAAAAGTTTTATTTTCAAGAGATGTTTGTTCTCTAATATCATTGATTGGAGGCAAGCCAGACGTTAACAAAAACGTTGATTCGGGAGATTACCAGAGAACTGTTTCTCAAGAATTAGCCATCATTAAAAAGAAGATGCTAATCAGTTTATGATTATGTCATGTACAGTGCGTCCCAGAATAAACGAAACCGAGATTTAGCGATCATTTATCATAACTTAATCATAAATAGAATAGATAAATGACCTACCAATTTAAAGCTTAGAATCTCCTCTTTCATCTGATATTACTTAGTTTATTTCTTATTCACGCATGAGTGAGCAAAAACAATTTGAAGAAAGGATACCAAAAACTAATTTGGCGAGGGGTATCTGGGTTTCAAAAAGAAACCACATTTCTGAAAAGTTCAATACCTGCTCTTTAATTTGGTACCTCAATTACAGAAAATGGTCAAGAAATAAAAAAGTTCTGGTCATTTGAAATAAGGCTTGTATTTCCATAATTTCATGAGATAAACGTGTTTTCACTGGTTTCCCACAGAAGCTTTCGCATGGTGAACAAAAGATTTAATGCATGGCTGATCGTCAACAAAACGGAGTGTTGAGTGAGTTTGAAAGCCAGCCTGGAGAACCTCTTCATTTTATGAAATTATTGAAATTCAAGCCTTATTTCAAATGACCAGAACTTTGTTATTTCTAGACCATTTTCTGTAATTTAGGTATCAAATTAAAGAGGAGATATTGAACTTTTCAAAAATGTGGTTTTCTTTTTGAAACCCAGATACCCCCCGCCAAATGAGTTTTTTATATCCTTTCTTCAAATTGTATTTGCTCACTCATGCGTGAATGAGAAATAATGTAAGTAATATCAGATGAAAGAGGAGATTCTAAGCTTTAAATTGATAGGTCATTGTCTATTTTATTTATGATTAAGTAATGATAAATGATCGCTAAATCTCGGTTTCGTTTTTTCTGGGACGCACTGTATATAGATACTGAGACAAATTTAAGCACGACGCAGCCACCATTATATACTTCTCGGTGTTTTCATCGGCGGAATTTCCTGATGTGAGCAATGTAACAAAGGCAATGTAACATTAGCAATTAGTTAAAAGCCTTGTGAAGCAACAAACTTTTACATGTTTTTTTCTTACTAGTCTCAATTCAGTCTACATGTAATATAAACATTACATCAGACACACAGCCTGGCCTATCAAGAACAGACCAAGTTCCAAAACACCGATCCTCTGCAAGACCTTCTCAAATTTGGATGTAACGGGTCTCATGAACAGCTGAAAATCGAAATGTGCGATAGAGCAAACCTTTGAGGTCTGTAAACTGATATCTGTCGTATCTATGTAGGCGCCTTTTCACACTTTTATATCGAATCATCATAATAATGATGATATTAGACTTGTTAACTGCAAAAAAAGGGGTGAATGCTGCATTTTTTAGTACAAATGTCCCACTTGGCACAAATGTTCCTTGAGTCAAAAGAAAAAGATTCATCCAAAGAGACACGCTGTATCTATGCAAATAAGCAAGTAATTTGCATAAATTTGCATATTATGTCAATATGTAAAAACAAGTAATTCAGAATATATATTTCACCAGAACTGCCCTAAAATTGGAAATAAAGACTTAGGGTAAGACAGGGAAGAAAATTGTCATGAAATAATTGGGATATCCTTGTTTATTATTACCTAATTTACATAAATTATAATTTAAAACAGAGTATTTTTCCAAGAATCCTGAACTGTTTTATAAATAACAGCAATTAATACAAAATGTCAACATTCTACATGAAAGAGAATACATTAGCGAAAACATTGATATGCTTCATGACAGTATTAGTGTCTTAATTTGCTTAGAAAGATGGCAAATATGTCAAAATGTATGAAGAGATATTGCGCTAAAACGAGACCAAACAACCTCTATGTCACAGTCACACTCACGAATCGGACAATAAAGCGATCAATGGTATGTCATTCGAGATAACACAATCTCAACACAATAGTTTCCATCGGCTTCTCGTATAGCTTTTGTTGGTGTGTCTGCCACACCGTAATCTGTGCTATATACGGGCAAAATGCATTTCGGTATCGGTAAAACACTATTAAGTTTGTTTTATTTGTTTCTAATTTGTTTCTCTTGGAAAACTTACAGGAGACATTGCTTTGCAGGTTACTGCTTTAATGAAGCTCTGGCACGTGAATCATGACGAATGTACCCCACCTCAATCCATATTTTAACTTTGTTAAAATATATGTCTTTTGGAGACCCCGAAGTGGCAAAACTGCATTCCCCCGCGGCATTCCCGCTACTTTAAAAAAACAGTTTGACTTGTATTATCGACTTGGAAAAGACAGATGTATGAGACATCAGTTAACATGTTTCCTGAAGATAGTTTTTTGTTTATTTAATTTACTCCATCCCCTCTCTGTATTTCGACACTAAATAAAAAAATATCATGTTTAAAAGCCACCGGCAAGGCAAATTGCGTTTTTGGCATAATAAAGCAACTTTTATATCTATATTTCATATTTATCTATATCAATATTATATTATTAATGTTTTTATCATTATTATTGTTCTGCAGTTTGTGATAATGCTCTAGCACAGTAAAGGCTATAACCCAACAGGAGCATGCCTAGGATACCCTTTTCCCTTTTGGTTTTATGTATTAAAAAATAGTTTATTGTCTTTAGAACTCTTAAAAGATTACTTTTGTTTGTATTGATATCTTGGAATAGATTGAGAAGAAAATACTCTACAATTGACATGCAGAAGAGCTGTAGTACATTGAAAAAAGAAGCCACACGTAAGCTCTATAATACTCAAACCCCGTTATTGCTTCCACTCTATTTTAAATCTAAATATTTTCAGAGCCCGTTCGGAGGAAAGATACATTTCTACTACACAGAGTAAAAGCCTCATTACTTTCTCCTAGAGTAAAAGCCTCATTACTTTCTCCTCTTGAAAAAAAAAACAGAGAAGGCATTGTTTTATATCGCATAAAATAAGTTCGTGTACATGACGGTGGCCTGTCGAAGTTGCCCAACCCTTTATTTTGTTTTGACAATATCGTCTAAATGAAGCCCTCATCTGGAAAAGGGCACTTATTAAAGGCAGCATCTACATTATATAGAGGAGGCCCTGGTACTTGGAAGCGGGGGATGGGGTAAATTTGGAGGGCTCCCGTGGGCTTAAATAAACAAAAATGATTTTTTTTCTTCAGGAATCATGTTGTCTGATGTCCCATATATCTGTGTTTTCCAAGTTGATAATACAAGTCAAACTGGTTTTGTAAAGTAGCGGGAATGCCGGGGAGATGCAGTTTTGCCACTGTGCAGGGGTCTCCAAAAGATATATATTTTAACAAAGTTAATATATGGATTGAGGTGGGGTACATTCGTCATGATTCATGTGCCAGAGCTTCATTAAAGCAGTAACCTGCAAAGCAATGTCTCCTGTAAGTTTTCCAAGAGAAACAAATTAGAAACAAATAAAACAAAATTAATAGTGTTTTACCGATACCGAAATGCATTTTGCCCGTATGTATCATAGATTACGGTGTGGCAGACACACCAACAAAAGCGATACGAGAAGCCGATGGAAACTATTGTGTTGAGATTGTGTTATCTCGAATGACATACCATTGATCGCTTTATTGTCCGATTCGTGAGTGTGACTGTGACATAGAGGTTGTTTTGGTCTCGTTTTAGCGCAATATCACGTCATACATTTTGACATATTTGCCCTCTTTCTAAGCAAATTAAGACACTAATACTGTCATGAAGCATATAAATGTTTTCTCTAATATATTCTCTTTCATGTAGAATGTTGACATTTTGTATTAATTGCTGTTATTTATAAAACAGTTCAGGATTCTTGAAAAAATACTCTGTTTTAAATTATAATTTATGTAAATTAGGTAATAATAAACAAGGATATCCCAATTATTTCATGACAATTTTCTTCCCTGTCTTACCCTAAGAAAATTTATGCAAATTACTTGCTTCTGTGCATAGATACAGCGTGTCTCTTTGAATGAATCTTTTTCTTTTGACTCAAGGAACATTTGTGCCAAGTGGGACATTTGTACTAAAAAATGAAGCGTTCAAACTCTTAACAAGTCTACTATGATTGCTATTTTAATCGTGACTGTGATTAGTGATAGAGATTCTAATTATTTTCTTTGGTTTCACACGTGCTAAATATTCGTAATTAGCCTTATTATTCACTTTAATCATTATTCAAATTACGATTTTTTTACCGTGTGAAAGGGCGGGGTCTACAAACCCTATCAAAGAGAGAACAGACCTCCACATCGATGATCTCTTATTGCTTTATTGCAAATCCGCGTGGGTGTAACAACAGACGAATGTTCTAAGATGGTGGAACAGATATTGAGCAAATTAAAATAGGCACTCACGAACTAAGGCACACTCCCAGGCGAGGCAGAATAATCTGAAGCTAATAATATCCAACCATCATCACATGCTTCGCCAAATCTCTTAAACATATGAGACGTCTAATTATTGCTGTAGCTCCGGAGAGAAAAGGGATTTTCAATTACTAACGTTAAAAGCAACTGCGGTTTTGCCTTTGATGCGATTACCCAGTGATATAAATGTATTTATGGCGCTTCGCTTGTGTTATCTGAAAATGTTCTTCCGAGAGATTGAATGACATTAATAGCAATCCCCATCGGTAGGAGGGTACTAACAAATGCAGGTAATTTGTAATAATTGCCTTTATTGCCATGTCTTTGTTGAATTAGAGAACAAATCTGAACAAACATTTGTCTAGAGAATGGCACTATGTCAATTTGGAACTTAAGTCTTTGGCAGGGGCGTTGTTACGGGTAGGCAGGCGTCCCGAACAAAGTGCCGGTGCCATGGACCTGGTCAAGGAGGATTATATCTTGTAGCGAGGGTGCTGTGACAATGCTCAGCAACCCCCCCCCCCCCGTTACAATAGAACAATAATAACAAAATAAAATACGACAATTCTTAAACCTGGGACCAAAATTATCTGGTGCCACCTTATTAGATTCCCACGGCCCCATGCCTCTTTAGCACACGTACGCAGCATGTAAGGTTTTGAGACGGAGGTGTCGTTGGTTGAACTCGGTGCTATGCCTTGCAACTTACCTTTTGATAGTAATGTTAATGGGTTTTTTCAATGAGTGAAAACAAATTTACACGTACCACATGAATCAGTATTTTGAACAAAAAAATCATACTTGATGTTGACTTGAATTTATACTAGACAGCTAGATGGAGATGTGTTGGTAATTGTAAAAATGTATAATTAAATGAGGGAACATGTCAAATGTGCGTGCTGACTCATCCCGTACTATCACAAGGAAAAACCAGATACACGAGCCGAAATAGACACATGCAAGAGATTGTAGACATGGGGAGCGTTTCATGAAAAGATTTTATCTGACAAGTCCTATTTTATCTGACAGTTAACATAGTAACAGTGCCTCTCAGCCAATCAGAATCAGGGAAAGTTTTCAGGTCTGAAAACTTATCGGACAAAAATGTTGATGAAACACTCCCCTGATGCAGTATACACATGTAATACAATGTCAAGTTGATTCGTATTGATGACCATAGCTTAGTACAATTCATAATATAATGTTATGTAAATATCTATAATACGTTCTGTACTACACAAATAAAGAATATTTTCCAACTTTTGAAGCCCCATCCCTGAAAACGACCTCGAGTTGTGAAAAACCCTCTTAATAACTAAATATGGAATCCAAGGCTTTCAGCAAGTTCAGGTCTCCCATTTACCATCAGCTCTCATCTTAGCCCAAATACATATACTCAATCCCTGAAGCTTTATAAGCTTTTCCGCCACCGAAAAGCAGAATTCATGAAATTATTACCCGGGGAATATAGACTAGTGGTTCCTTAGGCATCGTAACTAATGGCATCCACAAGTACATGTAGCAGAATTTCGTACAGGGGCCCCTTCATGGATCTTTTATAAAGAATGCCCCTGTCTAACCGGCCTCTCTAGCCTTTTATTCCACGTAGTACTCTGATTTCTTGTCCTGAAGTATTAGATTCCATAAGAAACTTTCATGTCATTTAGGTTTGTATTTAAATCTTCGAGATGAACCCTTTCATATACATGAAAAAGGATTTTTCTGTGGTTGAAAATATATTGACAAATCTGAACTGAAGTCTAAATTCAATTCAGGCTTCAGTCTGAAAAGTGGCATCCTTGCAAAACACCAAAGTAAATAAAGAATAATGAATAATATGACCACAGATGTAAGCATTATTCAAAAGCATAATAGTTTCCCGCTTTATCAATGTATGATCAGGGAATGCGAATTATTATTAGTATTATCATTTTAAACATTGTTATCATTTTTATTGTTATTATACTTATTATCATTATTATCATCACATCATCATCATCATTACCTTTTTGTTATCATACTGTGATGTTCAACTATTATTATGTTGTTTAATATGCAATCTCACGTGGATTGGAAATGAAGACCTTCGGGTTATATTTTTTTTAAACTTAATAGTATTATTTTTCAGGCATTCCATGTGAATTTCCTTATCCTATTGTTTGTATATGTCGTCCGTATTTTTCATTATGTCGAGTCATTAACAATAGCAATAACAAAAACATCGATGATAATAATAATTATAATAATAATGATAATAATAATTGCTATGATAATAGTCATGATAATAAACACCCTCTTTTTAAATACATTTTTAGGTGGATGTTTTCATGTTGCCCAAGTCAATGGGAATCATGTTACCAAGTCGATCACCGGATATCAGACAACAGAACATTTCGAATTATCTGTGAAAGGGAAGTGGTTCAGGATCAGGTGTGGCTTGTTATCGGTGGCGTGCAAACAAGCTTGGGGGCAAACGTACTTCTCTCTCACCATCTGTCATCCAAGCGTGCTACACCGATACCATGGCGCAACAGAAAACAAGAAATCGCCAACAGATTAATGGGGAAGGAAGAAAGTGCAACCCAGATGTCAAAATATATGTTTGTAGATATGAATCATGATAGAGATTTCATCTGGTGCGGGATTGTAATAGAGGAAGAGCAGGAGAGAGGGGGAGATGGGGCAAAAATATGGGATGAGAAAGAGAAAGAGAGAAAGAGAGAGAGAGAAATGGTGGAGGAGTATTGGATGGAGAGATAAAGATAACATATAAATACTTTGCCCGGTCATCTGTGGAAACACAAATCATGAACTGTATATAGGTGTTTCTTGTAATGAAATCTAAGTGTTTAATTTAATGAATTACTTTGGTCGAATACACTATCAGCGTCAATCAAGACCAGAATGGGCATTATCATTTCCTTTCACATTTGTGACTTAAGCTAATCTCGTTCTTAATTTATTGTCATGTAGACAAAAATTGTGACAATGACCTTCTCGAACTGTACGAGAATGATAAGTTAACTTTTTTTCACATTTTGATTACGCTCACAGTTATCACTGTCTCAATAATTATTTTTATTGTACGCAATGAATATCTTTCAATATGTTCCAGCCTTGGGTTGATATGATGTTATTATTATTGTTTTCTTTACTTACACGCTGAGATTTCTTGTGTTACGCCATATTCAGCTTACTTCTCAACACGACCAAACCGGGCTGGAATGGCTATCAGAATATTTCGTCAACATCGAATTATTAGTTTACGCTTTTCTACACATGTTTAGCAGCTGTAAATCCGATGATAGTTATTCCAGAGATGTCATATGCCTGCGCCTGACAATAGATCCCATGTGTGTCTGGGTGAATGCTAGATTCGGCATACGATGCCGTCTTCATGTGGCTTGTTGGCGCCTTCCAGCTCATTTGCACTTGCTTGACAAACTTATCATGCCAATGTATACAAACTCTACTCACACGTGTCATAATAACTTTTTAATAAAGCCAGATTCGGAAACGATACGATAAACATAAAAAAGTGTGCCGGGGTTCAGGCCTTTGCTTGCAAATTTAACAATCAAGGAAACATCAATAACAGGCCAGCATAATTTTTCTCATGTTTGTTGACGGGAAACTGTCTGTTAGAAAAGTTCATTTTAATGTGTGTTCTAATAATAGAGAGTAAAGAAGAGGTAAGGCGATTTTTGGATAATGAACAGCTGTATATTATGTCAATAAGATTATTGGAACATACACAGTTTTGTTAGTTTTACGATTTCAATAATATTCACGGGGTAATTGTTTACATCCCGCATCAAGAACATGATGAAACTGGCTATTGCTTGCTTTTTATTGTTTTATTGCATTTCGAAAATCAATAAACAATAACAAAATAAAACAAATTTCCAAAACAGTCTGTTGATTGCAATAACCGCAATCAGTGGCTGAATATGATTTGTCTAGTTATAATTGTGTGTATTGGCAAATATTTCGGAGAGTCTTGTGTTACTTTATAAGCAGCATGAAAAAGGTAAAGGTTGCGCAGATGAAAAGAAAACGATTCTTCCATGTCTTCTGCACAATCAGCAATGATATTTCCATTTCATCCTCCTTCACTTTCACCGTGAACAGGTAGAAGCCTCGAGGAAATGTTTATTACAGTTTCACGGCAATCTTAATAGTCATATTGGAAAGAGGCGATGAAAGAAGGAATTTCATTTTAGTTGGAGAGCATTTTTCTCCCGATTGTGTCAACTCCTTACACCTGCTTGAGCCGGGTCGCAAAGTGCAGTGGTTCTTTCTTTTGCTCCTGCCCCAACTCCGAATCAAGCTATTATTTTTCGGATGACGTACTTGACAGGCATTTAAAAGTCAGATTGAGCTAGGAGAAATGGGATCGCGACAATTTCACTGCCATGTTCTTCTACAATGCCGTTCATCCTATTTCCTTGCTAACCAAGTTAACCCCACAAGGTAACATCTCCCCTTTCAAGCAGAGATCCTAGTAATTCAGCTATCTGTGAGCACTTACAGTTTAGTGCTCCACCCCTTCAGAATCAAAGGCAGACATCATCTATACTTCAGTCACACTCACGCCGCACGCACCCATACACACCCATAACGCAACCATAAATACGCACACAACTCCAAAGAACACACCCACGTATACGCATGGAAAATCCATACCCTCATCCATACACCGCACCCATAAACCTGGCGCAAAACCGTATACTTGATTATCCCACTTACATATAGGCCCCCGTGACCACATATGCATCCAGGCAAGCACACCCACTCACGTCCATCTAATCACACTCACGCACCCTTGCAGCCAGAGGCACAGACTGGCAGACAATATATAAAAATATACATGAATAACAAAGTGTGCGCACCAATGACCCTTTAAAGTCTTCTTGAAACTATGTTGATATCTACCGTAGATCACAATCTTAATTATTAATTTATTACAAGAGCCAATAAAGGATATAACAGCTGTAAGAATACAGAAAATGGCCATAAATGCACTTTGGTTCAATGAAGAAGTTCATAAAGTCATAAAAAAAGAGGATCAGTTTATATAAACTACATCTGAATAACAAAATAATGTATATAGAAACTGTGTATAAACAAATTAGAAATAAAACTGTCGATAAGATATTAAGCGAGCTAAAAAAGGATTTTTTTATAGAAACCAACTGAAAAACGCCAAAGGAAACATAACCTAACCATGGGATGTAATTAAAATGGCTTTAGGCAAAGAGTATAATAAAAATCATGTTGGTAAAAATGTTCCTGATCCGACGTTTTTAATGATTTTTTTTGGTCAATGTTGGATTCAACCTGAAAAATAAATTTGTTTCATTTATCAATAGCCATGTTGGAAAGTACATTATCATAAATACTAAATATGTATTTTATTATCATGCGTCTCCCTGTTATTTAAAAAATATATATTATTAGATTAAAACAATTTGATTTTGAAAGAATTTGAATTATTTGAACATCAAAACATTATATGACGATTCTTGAAACGCGAAAAAGAATATCAACTACTAGATTCACTTTTGCATTCGATGAGGGCTACCAGTGCAAAATTACCAGAATACGCTGACGAGAATACGAAACAACGTATCATTTCACCAAAAACCTTGGGAAATATTTGACCTGTAATCGTAAAAACCCTGATTTTACAGAAAAAAGAAAGAAGATTTTGCAAAAAGCAATAACAGAATCATTCTGCAAATTTATAAAAATGATTTTTTCTGCAATTTAACAGAACAGGGCCCTGTTGCATAAAAGTTTATGTATTGATTTATGTCATGATTTATGTCACGATTTACGTCATGTAGCATAAATCATGACATAAACACAAATAATGACATAAATCCGTTGCATAAAGCTTTATGTCTGAAATTGCGACATAAAATCATGACATAAATCCATTTGAATGACATAAATTTATGTCGTGATTCAAATCAAGACATAAACGGCGGCTTTCTGCAATAAGTAACTTAAGTGTAATTTTACGATCATTTTCTATAATTATGCCCTCTGTAATTTGATGATATTTTGAGTTTTACTTGGACTTTCGAAATAATTTTTGTGTCATTGGATAGCATATGATGTATTCTTTCAATATTTGAAAAACGAACAATCATAAATCTTTCCCTTATTTTTATAAGCAAAACTAGGCCTAAGCATAATAGTTAATGTGTTTACTTCGTTGAGGATAGGACATTTTCCTTAGAATGATGACATAATTTATATCAACGCCACATATTTTTCAAGCACCACCCTACCTCCCAAAATGATGATAATAACTCTGATTTTCAGTCGAGAATCGCCCCTTTTGTGCTTAATTCAAATGTGATTAAAAAAGAAATTTGGTACATGTACATACATGTACATTGGGTGATTTCAAGTCCAGTGTTGGCGTTGGTATTGGAATTTGAATTGATTCCCGTAGGTTTAAAATCTATTTTGTGTGTCAGAAATCATGTTGCCATGGTAACGGCATATTATATGACATAAAATTGGTAAAAAAACTCAGATTTAATTACTAGATCAATTTTCAACCAATTCTCATGAAATTTGGTTTACATATTGAGTTTAAGGTGAAGATGTGAGAGACACATATTTTGTGTGTGTCGGAAATCATGTTGCCATGGTTACCACATACTATTTGCCCTAAATTAGGTAAAAATATATTGGTTCCTGCTTCTTGGTTAGTTTAAACCAATTCTCATGAAATTTGGCTCACACATTGGTCTCGAGGTAAAAATGTGCAGGACATATTTTTTAATGTGTCGGAATCGTGTTGCCATGGTAACAATATATGTGTCAAAAATTAGGCAAAATCTTGAGGTTCAAACTACTTCATCAGTTATGCTCATGTCTTGCTCGTGGAGGTCTTGGGTAAAGATGGGCAAGACATATTTTTTTCATAGTTTGAAACTGTTGCCATTGTAAGTTTGTAACGGCTAAGGGCAAGGGTATTTATCACCTTCATTGATAGTTCTAGTTTAATTTTCCTTCCCCGCAACAAAGTGCATATAGGACGTGCCTCGTTCATTTCATCATCCTTTTTAATATCGCCTTTTCTTTGTTAATTTTCTTTATTCAGGTTCATAGTCTAAAATGGTAGGCCTAGAGGAAATACGAATTGTAATTTAAAAGAGGAAAGAAAAAGGAAATATGAAAGGTCATCAAAATTGATAATTTATAGGTCATCCAATTCTTTTCGAAAATCTCAGATGCAGCTTCCCGCTTGCATTATTAGGCTTAGTTAATAGTCTCGTTGGAGAAAGAAAGGTAGCATTATCATGAAAAATTTGGTCTGACAAAAGAAAGGAAAAGAAAAAAAATTAAATACGATATATGCTATTTCATATCATATCAACATCTATCACAAAGTTAGATTTTGTATTACAAAGTTAAAATGTTTGCTCGCTCGCAGTTTTTATAAATTTCGTCCTTTATGCCATGTCTGCCCCATAACAATTTAGATTTCCAAAGCCCCTAATTGAAAGAAAACTTCTTCACAGAGAACAATATTTGTGTCAGTCATCCCCAAACCATGAACACCGATTGACAACCATGCATATATCCCTGTAATCAATGATTATTATTTTTTTCTTTATAATTTCAATTTTGTATTATATAAGCATGTCATGGAACAGTGCAGTTGCGGCGAGGGTTACAAACGTGGAAGCACAATGGGGGAATTTCTTCAAGAAAATATTTGACATGAAAAAATAAAAAATAAAAAAGCCTAAATAAAAAAGAAGAGACGGGGTTTAATCCGTGCCAAAAACTGGCCATTAGAGATGGGGCGATGGGGGGGGGTCCACTTTAGAATATGCTCACTTATTGCCCAAATTCCAAGAGGAGTGCACATGAGGGGCCACTACTCATCACGGCTTTGTGCCTTAATTGGGACACGTTCATACCACCTGTATCCCTTAATCCATACCTCAGTCACCAATCATTTATATTCATTCATCTTTGAGCACCTGGCCATTTTCTTTCTATCTCTCTCTCATCAAATGTAACCCCCCCAAAAAAAATACTTTATCCTTTTATCGCTTTCATTATCTCCCTCTGAGATTAGGCCACTATCATTCACGAAATTTATCTAACCAATTCTCAATACATCTCTCTATCTCTGTTAATGACTCCTTCACATTTAAACTTTTTTCATTTCCCTTCTCCCATTCTAATTCACCTCGCCCCCGCTTTCTCACTATTACTTATACAGTGTAATCTTTGCATCGATCTCTACATAGATCTATCTCATTTTCATTTCTCGCCCTCAATCAATTACTTTCCAAATTTGACAATTCATGGGACAATATTTAGAGTTTATAAAAATAATCCTACAATTTTCTACAAATATTAATTACTATTTTTAGTAGGGAAACAAGTGTGTTCTGAGGGGCAAATCATATTTTGACCACACCACCCCCCCCCCCCCCGATTCAATAAAAGCAACAAAGAGATGAAGCAAAAGAATGACATTTTATGTAAATTTATTACTTTAAAAATAAATACACACTAGAAATTTGTGAAACAATTTAATCTTGTCACCTGTCCTATGACTTTATAAACATGATTAAAAGTGGAACATGGATTTAAATAAAATGTATTTTTCATATCATTATATATTATATTATTCGTAGATATTTCCACTTAAAAGAGATGAAGATTTCTGTAATATCATGAAGAGGAACTCACAGTGTTGTAATTTATTCTTCTCCTTTTCTCCTCTTCCACCCCTCTTCTTTTTCTTCTTCTCTTCCTCCTTGGTTGTCTTCTTTTCTACCTATTGTTCATTTGTATTATTATGACCTATCATCATTACATTATAATAATTTTATGATAATCATAAAATATATCCACAATGTCAATATAATGATTATTATCTTTGAAAAAATGAAAATTAGTACTTTTGTTAATGTTCAAATTTTTAAACCGTTTTTAGGATACTTGAGGGTGAACAGTAATATAATTTAGTTCCCTTGCCAGGTGCTACCAGGTCCATGACGTCACCTCTTCAACAGTCTTGACTCTTGAACAATCTGAAATAAGAAGAATCAGTGAAAACAACTTTAGCAACTCAACTTGATAACAGTAAAGTGTTCACATACATTTACATGTATGATGTATCTCTAAAAGATTATGAAAGAGCCTTTTGAGATTGCAATCACAGACATAATTAAAAAAAATATAGAATGTTAAGTAAAACTTGGGTAAATAGCTTTCGAATATCATTTTTTATATACTTATAATTAAAGTCAGAATATATTTAATTTCAATCAAGTCATTTGTAAAAATTTTCATATGTGGTGTTACTTGAAAATGAAAATATACCCTTCTACTACTACTATTTATTCTTAAATGCACTTAAATTGCGTTTATGCTTCTAAGCTCTCATTGTTAGCCTCTTTGTTGAGATTCTAATAAAAAATATAAATCAACTGAATCTGAATCTCTTGCAAAAGTTAAGTGGAAAATAATTGTTACAATAGTATGGATCCAATAGCCTTCCTAGATTTTGTTTTCACTTTGATGAGTTGCATTGTTGTTGCTCTTACATATTTTTGTGAATGCATTCCATAATAATATCATTAATTGAAATATTAAGAGGGCTCAGTTGCCAATTAAAACTTGAATTTCTATAAAAATTCACGAGATTCATGATATCCATTTTTGTGAGTAAAATTAAGATGTATTTATTACAAGATGTGGATGAATTTTAAGAGATTTATATTTGAAAAAATACTAGAACAGGACATCACATTTGCAACTGCTCTTAAGAATAATAAATTAGACAAGAATAAATATTACCGTACAGTAGTATACTTGTATTTACAAGTAGAATATTCAATAAACACAACTTTATATAAAGACTCACCTTCATACTAGAAGCTTGACCCCCTGATCCAAAGAGAAATTTCTTATTCAATCGCAGACAGTGGTAGAGTGTCTGGACTTCCCTCTCCTTCCAGTTGCTGTGCCCCTTTCTCTCTTTACCTCTTCTCACCGTTTGTGTGGGTCACCTGTTAAAAAGTGAATACCAAATTTTTCATATAGTAACAGATGAGAATGAATTCATATTTACATTTTGTATAAACAGCAACTGAAGTCCCTTCTTTAAAAAAATATATTTTTATCATTATAGATTTTGTCAAATATATTTGACAGGGGTGTTGGTACAGTTATACAGAATATTTTATTTTAAGGCAAATGAGGTCTAGTCTTTCAACCTTGAAATGGTTTGATGAACATACTAAGAATCGGGATTCAAATTTGAACCTTAGGGGTTGGTACAATAAGGGGTGCTAATGAGAGCAATTATACCCATTTGTGCACCTTTATGGGTGTATCATAAGTTATATTAATCATCATATAGGGCGCAGATTTGAACCATATAATTGAGGTTAAAAATTTGAACATCTTTAATCTTTAAGTATTATGCACCTTAAAAGGTTGAATGTTGCCCCTTTTATTGAGCAAACGAACTTTATGGGTGCAAACAATAACAAAGCAACTTTTTTAACCTTTTATCACTTACTAAGGAAAGTACAAGTGATTCATTTAGGCTTCATTTTTTTATGTTAGAAAAATGATTTACACACTCAATGTATGAATACTTCTAGTGAAGATAGGTTTTGATAAGTAATTGTAGGCCCTATTCTATTATTCATACAATTAGGGATTTTCTTTACTTCAAATTGCCAGTTTTTGTTTTCTAAAAAAGCACCCCTCTAGTAACTGATCTAAAAGAAATCCTCTTTACAGTAAATAGGTAAAAGGAATAGAATATACTATGAGGAGTTCTTAATAACAGTCATCAAGAGAATTTCATTTGTCATGGTTATTTTTATTCACAGATCAGAAACCAAATCCTGTAGTTACCAGTAACTGAAATGCCTTTTCTCCAAGCATATTATTTGTGCACTGATTTGAAAATTAATAGAAATTAATCCATCATAGATGTACATTAATATCTTTATTAGATATTAACATACAACATAGTCATCAGTTTTTCGTGAAGTTACATGTCTTTTCAGTTCAGTGTTTAACTTAATTTTCAGTGTGTAAATCTTCCCCCCCCCCCTTCTTTCCCTTCCTGTTCAGTAGTCTCCATTCTTCATTAACACAGAGGGTGACCCGGGATTTTCTAAATTATTTTATCACCTTTATTACACACCAATCACAAAGGTCTAAGTTATAACCTACACATATACTAGATTGTATTTGAATTTTGATGTCAGAGTTAAAAAGTCAGGCTAAAGATTAGACATAGAATAGATCTAAAGTAACTTTTGTAGTTCTAGTAGATCTATAATGTTACTTGTTTCATATAAATGATATATAGGCCCCACAAATGATTAGTTTGCTAATGATGTAAACACAATTTCGGGGCCCTGAGCTAGATCTATTCTAGATCTCTTGTATTGCTAAACTAGATTAGGTCTCGATTTTGATCTATTAATAAAAATATGAATGGAAGGAGCCCCAGCCAGACTCAGTCCAGGGGCAGGGCTGCACTACCTCATTCACTGGCCAGGACCAAGGCCCAAACCAGGGTAGGCCTAGACTAGAGTCTAAACTAAATTGTAGGGCCAGCTCAGCTCACCTAAGTAACTAAGACAAGTTTAACTTAGATTTTTTAGAGCTAGACTAAGTCTAAATTAGACCCTAGACTTGATCTAGTCCTAGATAGAAAACTAGATAACAATAGATCTAGATCTAGACTAGCACTTAATAAAGGGGCCAAGCTTTTACTTGCTAGGGCCTGGCCCTGCATTGACAATGACAGTGACATGCCTAAATTTAAGGGGTTTTTTTTATCTCCGAACATAGGCTCAGCACAACTAATTATTTAGGCCTGGGCTATATAGGCCCTCACGGTGAGTGACAGAGCTGTTTTGTATAGACTCTAGAGTGTCTAGTCTAGACTTCTAGTCTAATCTTAGACAGTTCGGCTCTAAGTCTAACGTTAGACTAGGCCTAACGAGTAATGTTAACATAGATCTTTCCAGGAAGAACAGTGATGCTCTTAAAAAACCTTTAATTTCAAATCAATGAATGAAAATGTCCAATAAAATGTCGTGAAGATTAATTAAAACTGTTTTCTGTCAGTGTTCATCCCATGAATTATTTGTGTTTATCCGACGCCGAACCTTAAAATCAATGTTCAATGTCGTGAAGATTATTTAACACTGTTCTGTTGTTGTTGATTCCATGCATTATTTGTCTTTGTCAGACGCCGGAACCTCCGGCTAGCACTGCCGGCGTTGTACGGCTAAGAGCAGCCGGAGAGTATCCGAGCAATCATTACATAAAATTGACGGCGATAATGATTTATTTAAAACATCTCCTCATACTTAGAAACTTTTAATTTTGGTCAGAACGTGAGATATATCTATTATCTACGATATACAACAATGAAAATTTGATACATACCAAAATAGGCCTCTATCCCGTCCAAATAGAAAGCCGAAGACCCTTTTTCGCAAGAGCTTCCTGCGGCTGAAAAATGACAACTTATGCCAAGTTTATGTCAACAGGCTCGTTCATGACTATTCAGTTTATGTAATGATGATTAAATCGCGTCATAAGCTAAAACAATACATAAATATTTTTATGCAACGAAATTTATGTCAACGACATAAGCTATGCATGATTTTATGTCACGATCGAAATTTATGTCATTATGACATAAATTTTTATGCAACAGGGCCCAGGTTTGTTTAAAAAATGGGAAAAGGGTGTTTTCTTAAAGAAAATGTCTAAGGTTCCATACACCAAATACCAATTTCCTGTAGATTAGGCAATCTGGTAAGATTACAGGTGTTCTCGAGACTCTTCTGCAGGAACTTCTTTTATTTAAAGGATAAATTTTCTCTTACATTGTAGATTATTTCGGAAGGTTTCTTTAACGTGCTGTCCAATGTTAATCTTATAACACATCACGTGTACTTGAAGACCTTAAAAGTATAGTTGGTGCAGTGGGAACGCTACCTCATTTTCTGGGTTATTTTAAGCTCCCGTACCCGACCTTTTCAACTAGTCTCGATTTTCTTGCAATCTTTTCCTCGCATGTGCATCTATATCTGAGGCGCCCTTACTCTTCTCAAACCCCTCCGGCTATATTTCATAGTACATGTCCCCTTCATGCTTTTTATCATGTAATTCGCTAGCGAGCCAGGTGGCATCGAAATGGGAGTTGAGCTAGGAGAGAATGGATATTCGTAGAGTGAAAGGAAGGGTTGGAAGGGTCTCATGAATTCTTTATAAGTTCGGACGGACATACTGCCTTTATACATGTAGAATTAATTAGAGTTGAAGGGAAAATATGGATACTTTTTATAGGTAAATAGAATTATGTATCTTGAAAAGAGGCTGGCTTGGCTACCCGTTGGATATAAGGATAAAAAATGAATATGACCTCTTTCTACATTGACCCACATTCTCTATGAAAACAAGCCAAATAAAGTTTAGAAAATTCAAGAAAATTGTACAGGCGAATAACGCAATAATTTTATACAATGTGCAAACCTTAATTTTTATCTGCGTTCGATTCATCAATTTATTGTAATATTTTTACGAAGCATCGCATTTTTCAACGACAGACCTTGATATAATATCTTGGTCCTCCATGGGCTTTATGACACTATCTATTTGTAAAGAGAATGGCAATTATCACTTTTCCTAGCAGATAATATTACATGTGATAAAAAGACAATTTAGCACCTGAGTCATGTACTTGTTTTAATAATAAACCCTCCATGCCCCCTACTGACAGTCCATCTGTTATAGCATACCAAAAGACGTCTTCGCATGGCGTTCAAGGTTGTCCTCAATCTTCTACATTCCATTGGCTCGGATTAAAAACGAATTACTCTTCAAGAGCCTCGCCGGACCGCACTTTACGAGCCGATTGAAGAGGCCTGCAAGAGTCTCCAACATTGACTTAAAATGTCTGGTGAGGCTAATAAAGGGCCGCCGCGGAGTGCATGTGTGCCACTTGGAAACGATGAAAAAGAAAATGGAGGTAAAAATGAAAGCCTTCCCTCGGCGAATTCAAAAATATGACGTACTTTGGAAATCTTCAATAACTGTTTCGCCTCTCCGCTTCCCTGCTTCTCAGTCGTTGTGACGATATCTATAGAGGACAATAACGGAAAGATGTGTATTTTCCCTCAACCTCATTTTCTTAAACAACGTCCTAGGCAGCAAGATCTGATATGAAAAGCCTGACAAACGACTCTGCATTTGATCTAGGAAAAAGTAATAGTACAGTACGGAGCGATACAAGTGAACACGATTAAATCAAACACGTGCAATTCGTACTTCAAGCTTAAATAGATTAACATGATTAAGCATGAACACACATTTGGAAAACTATTTAAAACCAAAGGAGGGCAAAGACATATTACCCTGCATTAACACAACTGGGGGGAAAACGTGACTATGCAAGCACCATATTGCTGAAAACTCATGTTTAAAGAGCCAGACGTATGAAATGGCGGAGTATTGCGAACAAAATTAATGATATCTTATTGGCTTTACAAAGATCACAAAATATCAAAACGCACACAGCTCGCTTTCGTGCTCACACGACATCCAATTCCATCCTTTAAAGCAGCATTAACGCACAAGTGACCATACCCTTTATGGAAGATAAAGGATATACAGTCAATATTCTCAAGAGGAAACAATAATCAGAGTGCTTCTGCTATTCATTGAATCTCACATAAGGGGATAATCTTTCATCTAACCTACAAGTCTAAGAGAAGATTGAGGATGACAAGAGTAAGCCTTTTTTTGAAAAAGGCTGAAGTTTCCAATGAATATCTGCATCCCAAATTATATAAATAATTAAAACCATAGTCATAGTACTGATGATATATACGTCTGCCCTTTCTTCATTTAGATTGGATCTTGGTACGTGATATGCATGCCCGTTCTAGTTGTAAGCACCATTAACACATAATGGAGGGATGATAGTATTAAACCTTCTGTTTCAAATGCCTGTGTAGAGGTTAATCTGGTGCAGATTGATCCATCGAAATAGAAGGTATTTATAACGTAAAAATCATGACCCCGTTCTTACATTAAGATAATGAAAAATAATGTTTCAAATAATCAGCATAATTCAATTTATGTTGCATAGCACATAACTGTATGCAATGACGCACAAACATGTATTGTTTGCTCTGATACATTTCATTTTATTCTATTTTTTTTGGACGATGAATCATTGTGTTATGTGGTCATCGTTTGGATTATCACAACATACCATCACTTCGAAAGTGATACCCATTATCGTCTTAACGTAACATCCCATCCCGGTTTACACTATCGGCCCATCCCATCTTGTCGAGATATATTAAAACCACCACATAAGGATATATATACTATTTTATGTACTATCCTCGGAACGCCCGCACGACATAATTGTCACGAAAATGATTTACAAGGTCAGGTTCCCCTTTTCCCATACTCTTCATAATTGTGAACAATATTGAAGTTCACAATCTTATAGAAATCATGCACTCTTTCCTATTCATTATTGAAAAAAATATCATTCCATATTTGTTTGGTTGTATTCATCTATAGCTATATTACTTTGTACAAATGACATTAAACCGTCCCCTGTGTCATAACTGCATCGTTCACAATATACGGACGCAAGAATAAGTTCTTCCGGCCGACATATCAGTTTCTATTTGATATCTGCGGTGACGGAAAGCTTACCCTCAACCGTGATGATAAAGATTAAAGGATTTTCCTAGCTTAAGGAATAAAATATATTTTTGCAAGATGTTAGCCATCTGAAAATCTTCAATTTAAGAAATAGATTATAGGATCAGGCTGAAGATATCATTACCATTTTCTGGGCGCCTCATAAGAATCAGGAAAGAAACTAGAGATGGGATTTAGAATATACATTTTTTGCTGTACAAGAAAATGAAATTTAGGACAAGGGATAATTAATTTCTTTCGATGATATAAAATAATAAAATAAAGTCGAAGAGAGCAACAAAGAACGTGAGATTGTCGAGAATAACCGAGTTTCCTATCCCAAAAAAGCTTACAGCTGAAGCAGAAAATTTATTTGGTCAGACTTATATAAACACTTCACCCATATTCATTTTTGAAAATTCTTCTTAAATCCTTTCCAGATAAAGAACAAAACCTTTCTATAAAACAAAGCATCAGCTACATTATTTTTTGCTATTGAATTCATCCTTAAAAAATAAACAAATGCAGAGTTCCGATAAAATCAATTGCTGAGATGGATAAAAGGCAGCACGGAAATGGGAATAACTAAACAAACTATATAAATGAAAATGTTAACCAAAGACTGTAACCAGGGTTATTCACAACGTCCTATAATGCAAATTTGCTATCTAGTCTCTTCTTCAGATCTGGTATATGGCAATCTGTTTGAAAGTAATGCTCTCGAAGAATACTGCATGGTACATATTTCAATATCTATGAAACCAACAAAGAGTCGCACAAATAATGAACCAACATTATGATATTGTTACTCGATGAGGTCTGTAAAAATGCCTTAAGGGCTTGGTTATTACCAAGTACACAATATATGCCTTTTTATTCAAGGATTTTTGCAAACTCCGCGGGGGCGGGGGTGGGGCTCAAACCAAAGGCAATAGCGATTCAACGAGATAGTAAACATGGGGGAAAAATAAATCCATAAATGACAAAAATGCATGCAGTTTTATACCTGGAAGACGAAAAAAGTGCAATATAAAGTTGATTTTTCTCTTTGATATCGCATGATAAAACCTTATACCTTAGCTCGTTCCATCCACATGTGGACTTTGATCCGCAAGGGTCCGCCACTGGCGTCGATCCCGGGCGTTGAGGACTGCTTGGTGCCCCGATCAGTAAGATATCTTTTAATCGTTCTCCAACATGTTAGATGCGGTCTACCTGTTTTTCTTTTCCCTTTTTCTGGTTTCCATGTGACAGCCGTCCTGACTTTTGCTTTCTGGTATCCTCAGAACTTAACCGAGCCATGTTTTGCAATTATTTGGCTGAGTACATTTTGGTCTGTTTGATTCCTTACATCTTAATTTGTAAGGTTGTCCCTCCATGAGATATTTAAAATCCTTCGTAAAAATTTGTGATGGAAAGCATCTAGCCTACATTACTTTTGCTATTGAATTCATCATAAAAAAGTTCCGATAAAATCCATTGCTGAAATGGAAATGGCAGCACAGGAATGTAATCAACTATACAAATCTGTTCAAATGGAAAATGTTAACCAAAGACTGTAACTAGCGTAAATTCAGGTTAATTCACAACGTTCTATAGTGCAAAAATATGCTCTCTAGTCTTTTCTTCAGATCTGGCATATGGCAATCTTAATTTTTAAAGTATTGCTTTCGGAGAATACTGCATGGTAAATTTCATAATACTTTGAAACAAACAAAGACCCACACAAATAACGAACCAACATAATTCCTCGATGAGGTCTGTAAAAGAAGTTCTCCAAGTGGCTTGGTCATAACCACACTAAAAAAAAGTTGGGTAAATTTCTCCATGAGGGTAATTACATGTCCAACCAACATTGCGATTTTTTTTTTTTTTTTGGGGGGGGCATTTTCACTTATCAAGTGTGATGACAATTTTACCCATTCCAAAGTAATTGCTGCTTGTTTTTTTTAACCTTATACTGGACAATATGCTTCCTGCATTGGGTAAAATACTGCCTAAAATCGTTGGACACATAATTGCCATCGTGGTGGTAATTTTTTTTCACCCAATATTTGTTAACAGTGCACGTACAACATATATGCCTTTTCAATCAAAGATTTTGGCAAACTCAGCGGGGGGGGGGGGGCAGACCAAAGACGATATCAATTTAACGAGA